>NC_080414.1:14469907-14771111 GCF_030265065.1 Corythoichthys intestinalis | reverse complement strand
TCTATCGATAGGAACAAAAACCAGGACTATATTAACCCTTGAAGACCGGTTTGGACACCCCTGCTGTAGTGCAACAATGTACTCTGAACTCTGGAGACTCGTGGTTTGCTTTTGATTTCCTTCACATAGTAACCAGGGATAAGAAGCTAATTCTGAACAAAAGTTGAGTGTGTTGTATTTAGTTAATGACATGTACAGTGGCGCAAATAAGTATTTAGTCAACCACCAATGGCGTACCGCATGCAACACGTCACTTCCGCTCATTAATATTCATGACATTAGCTACTGTTGCTAAGTAGGGACAAGCGACCGTTTGTCCCTAATAGGAAATGAATGGAAATCGTGTACGAAGGAGATGTTTACAGAGCTAAACCTACCAATTCTCTCAGAAAATGATGTGCCAGGTGCCAAATTCACTGGCAAAGATGTGGAAGAAAATACAAATGTTCAATTAGAGAGATGGCTTGAGTGTCGGAGGCTGAAAAAGACGAAAAAAACGAGCTGGCCTAAGCATAGCTTTAGCTTTTTTATCGACGCGACTGACAAGGACATTCTCCTGTTTCAACAAGCTATCCTTTACCATCAGCCCTGTCTTTCTTATATATCCTCTGGTTGTCCTATTTCTCTTACCGTTCTTGGGGGTAATTTAGTTAGCTTTGTGTAGCGATCGCAAATGCTACTCAGTGACAGCCCACGAACACTTTTTTTTTCATTGATAACACATCTTAATTCTATAATTTATTTACACTTCCCCCTTACTAAAGTTGTTTTTTTTTAATATATAACAGAAACGGTAACAGTGGCAGTCAGATACCATTGTAATTCTTTTCAGGTCATTCATTGTCAGACAGAAGCAGTACGGCACAACGTTACGCTAAAAAAATAAGTTAAAAATATAAAAATGGCTCACCTCTTTGTCCTCTGAAAGACCATGCCAACCCAACATAATGTTTGCATATGAAATGTGAATGGATTCACCGAGCTGGTGTTAAAGTCTGCGCAAGTTGATTCGGTCTTCACATTTTTTCCTCCCGAGTTTTTGGTCTCCGGAAACCTATGAAGAAAACATCCTTCATGTGTCGTAATGTCTAGAGTCGTTTCTACAAGTTCCAAAAAAGCAATGCGTGATCGGCATGTTCGTTTTTGAAAGATTACCGGAGAAAAGTAGCTCAAATTACGTTGCGTCTATGCGAGGGCGGGTCTATAATGTCCCACTTCGGCTTTACTTCCGCTCTACGATGCGACGTCACGGTCTAAAAATAGCCTGCGTGCGGTACACCATTGTGCAAGTTCTCCTACTTGAAAATATTAGAGAGGCCTATAATTGTCAACATGGGTAAACCTCAACCATGAGAGACAGAATGTGGGGGGAAAAAAACTGAAAATCACATTGTTTGATTTTTAAAGAATTTATCTCCAAATCAGAGTGGAAAATAAGTATTTGATCACCTACAAACAAGCAAGATTTCTGGCTGTCAAAGAGGTCTAACTTCTAACGAGGCTCCACTGGAGGAGATCTGCATGGAGGAACGGGCCAAAATACCAGCAACAGTGTGTGAAAAGCTTGTGAAGAGTTACAGAAAACGTTTGGCCTCCGTTATTGCCAACAACGGGTACATAACAAAGTATTGAGATGAACTTTTGGTATTGACCAAATACTTATTTTCCACCATGATTTGCAAATAAATTCTTTAAAAATCAAACAATGTTATTGTCTGGGTTTTTTTCCCCACATTTTGTCTCTTATGGTTGAGGTTTACCCATGTTGACGATTACAGGCCTCTCTAATATTTTCAAGTGGGAGAATTTGCACAATTAGTGGTTGACTAAATACTTATTTGCCACCCTGTACACACAACAGTATACAGTACATTTGATCACTTTTTTCGCCACTGGTAAGATTGTTGATTAATCGAAAGTCCGTCTCATTGCAGATGCTGCACCGATCAACCTGTTGATCTTACAGTCCATTTTTCCCCTCACTCGGGAACAAGATTCTTAGGGCGGGACCTGATCTCTGACCTGGAGTGGGCACTCCAGCCTTTCCCACGGATAACTACACAATATTCATTAATAATCATGCTCAAACGTCAAATATAAAATGAACCAAGCGGTGTTGCTTTCAGGATTCAAGTGATATTGAGGTTTGAAATTCAATCTTTAACAAAATCTATAGTAAACTGAAAACTGCTGTTATCTGGTGGCTGACAGTGGAATTACACCCTGAAATAAGCATGAAGAATTCTGCTGTTAACCGTCATCTTTTTTGTAGGAACCAAAAATATAATTATTATGTTCAACTCGAACACAAAAACACTACTTCAGTTGGTTGTTTGCATGGCATTGTCAAGCTCACATCACAACAGTCACCTTTCCCCACATGCAACACTGCGCAAAGGCGTTATTACGCACGCCAACTGACCGCGTCTCTGCGGTATAGCCAACGGCAGCGGCTAACCCCGGAGGCGCCGCGTCCATGCATTTGAATAATGCAGCGCAGCATAAACATTAGCATATGCGGGTACTTCCAAGCCACTGGGGCGCCATGATTCACTCCAATCCCCCTCTTAGCGCCGCTCCCCCCCTTGTTGCTGCTCGCATGACACAGGATGGATATTAAGCCTGTTTGAGTTCCTCATGAATCTTTACGGCAGCTGCGCCGTAGAAAATGAAAAGTACGCTGCGGAATTACGCCGCAGACATCAATATGACTGCGGGGGGGTGAGTTTAGTCCGCCAAGAGACACCTGACAACGCTCTAAATCCTGACGAGAGGTGTGCGCATTGAACAAGTGCCAGTTAGCCGCTGCGCTAAAGCAGTGAAGCGATGAAGCAGGCCCCTCTCGTGAAGCCTGTAATGGATACACGCTCTCAAGGGTTGCAGGAGTCCGGCTCGTCTTGACGCGAGCGCCAATATTCACCGCGCTTGGCTTGAAGGATTATTAGCACCCGTGCGGGAATCAAAACAAATTCTAGGTTTTATTAGGACGATGTTGGGGAAAAAACAGAGAATTGTTCATGAGTAAAGTCAGTCAATGTTAGGAGAGAAGTTGGAATTTTTGGGCCAATTAACTTCAGTTTCCAAACTCGGATTTGCATTTATAGCTTTGAAAGTTTTAAGTAGCATTGCACCGGTGCCATTTTTTGGCTCTTGATACTGATACAGAACTGCGTTGTATCGGCCACTTTTTTTTCCATGTAAGACTACTAAATTCATGCAAACTCACTTGAATGTAAAGTCATTGCTTAAACCATTGGCAACCGTTGACGGTACTAGCATGGATTGGCCGTCTACGAGAGATAAACTAATTGAAAGTCAGCCAACATAGCCTCGCTTTCAATCCAGCTCCTAAAAAGCTAAGAGCATTTTGTGCATTTTTAGGGATTGTTGTGGGCCCATAAACCTTCGCATCCTAACTAGATGCCACAAATTCCACGTTTCTGTCTTTCTTCAGCGGCGCGCCTCAAAGAAATGCGAGCGCAACAGCAGCCAGCGACTCCCCAAGGACGACGAGCTAGCACGCTCTACCACGCTGTGCCACGCTCTGCCAGTCTATCACGCTGCAGCACGATGTGACAAACTGGCATACTAACATATTTCATTGAGACTATTTCTTGTACGCTGTTCTGTTCCTATTTTAACATCTGTAAAAGTACCATTAAGGTTTATAAATTGTGTGGATAACATCATAGATTCATGTACATTAATTCAACTGTTACATATGTGGATATATAAAAAGGCATAATTTCAAAGGAAAAAGATAAATATAACGTCATAATTAGAAGAAATATTTTCGAAATCCTTCTTATGAGGGACATTAAGTTCTAAAAAGTCATAACCATGAGAAAACATTCTTTAGTTTTTGATTTTACAGTGGGGCAAATAAGTATTTAGTCAACCACTAATTGTACAAGTTCACCTACTTGAAAATATTTGAGAGGCCTGTAATTGTCAACATGGGTAAACCTCAACCATGAGAGACAGAATGTGGGGGAAAAAAAACAAAATCACATTGTGTGAATTTTAGAGATTTTATTTCCAAATTAGAGTGGAAAATAAGTATTTGGTCTCCTACAAACAAGCAAAGACGTCTGGCTGTCAAAGACGTTTAACTTCTTCTAACGAGGCTCCACTCAATACCTGTATTAATGGCACCTGTTTTAACTCATTATCGGTATAAAAGACACCTGTCCACAATCTCAGTCAGTCACACTCCAAACTCCACTTTGGCCAAGACCAAAGAGCTGTCGAAGGACACCAGAGACTAAATTGTAGACCTGCACCAGGCTGGGAAGACTGAATCTGCAATAGGTAAAACGTTTGGTGTAAAGAATTCAACTGAGGGAGCAATTACTAGAAAATGGAAGACATACAAGACCACTGATAATCTCCCCCGATCTGGGGCTCCATGCAAGATCTCACCCCGTGGTGTCAAAATGATAACAAGAACAGTGAGCAAAAATCCCAGAACCACACTGGGGGACCGAGTGAATGACCTACAGAGATCTAGGACCACAGTAATAAAGGCTACTATCAGTAACACAATGCGCCGCCAGGGACTCAAATCCTGCACTGCCAGATGTGTCCCCATGCTGACGTAGACGTCCAGGCCGGTCTGCGGTTCGCTAGAGAGAATTTGGATGATCCAGAAGAGGACTGGGAGAATGTGTTATGGTCAGATGAAACCAAAATAGAACTTTTTGGTAGAAACACAGGTTCTCGTGTTTGGAGGAAAAAGAATACTGAATTGCATTCGAAGAACACCATACCTACTGTGAAGCATGGGGGTGGAAACATCATGCTTCGGGCTGTTTTTCTGCAAAGGGACCAGGACGACTGATCTGTGTAAAGGAAAGAATGAATGGGGCCATGTATCCAGAGACTTTGAGTGAAAATCTCCTTCCGTCAGCAAGGGCATTGAAGATGAGACGTGGATGGGTCTTTCAGCATGACAATGATCCCAAACACACACCCAGGGCAACAAAGGAGTGGCTTCGTAAGAAGCATTTCAAAGTCCTGGAGGGGCCTAGCCAGTCTCCAGAACTCAACCCCATAGAAAATCTGTTGAGGGAGTTGAAAGTCTGTGTTGCCCAACGACAGCCCCAAAACATCACTGCTCTAGAGGAGATCTGCATGGAGGAATGGGCCAAAATACCAACAACAGTGTGTGAAAAGCTTGTGAAGAGTTACAGAAAACGTTTGACCTCCGTTATTCAAAACAAAGGGTACATAACAAAGTATTGAGATGAACTTTTGGTATTGATCAAATACTTATTTTCCACCATGATTTGCACATAAATTCTTTAAAAATCAAACAATGTGATTTTCTGGTTTTTTTCCACATTTTGTCTCTCATGGTTGAGGTCTACCCATGTTGACAATTACAGGCCTCTCTCATATTTTCAAGTGGGAGAACTTGCACAATTAGTGGTTGACGAAATACTTATTTGCCCCACTGTATTTGTTTCTTGTCCTTGCCTTCTGATTCATCTAATAGTTCCATATGTTCTTGCTCAAGAAGCAGAGTGACCAGGCTGACTGAAAACTTGTTTTATTAAAATAAAGCATAAAAGTGTGTACGACACCAAAAAGTATGATGATTTCATATTTCACGCGCGCTTTTATGCTCCTAAATGAAATGGACTGCATGGATGTGTGTGGAATCGATCGTTTTATACATTCAATTTTTGAATCCCGCGCCATGAAAATGAGTGATTTCCGGCTCCAGTCTCGGATTTAGGACGAATGCGAATGTGATGTCACCTGGGTCAGCATCTCACAATACAGCATTGCTTTATAGCTTGCAGATGGAGTGCTGATTCAGCTGATTTTGTGGATTAATTCATTTATTTTTCGAATCATGGCAGCCAAACGGATGCAGGCTTTTGTAGCCGCACCAGGGAGAGGCATGTGAGCCTTTTTGGGTTTCAGAAAGTTCCTGTTCACCCCGAAATCGGCCAAGAACAAGTGTGCGACAACTGTGGACTTGCGAGGAAGTTGGTAAACATCGTGTTTTGTATTATGTCAAATACTGGGATCATGGCACACGTTTTAATACGGAGGTGGCTTGCATTTTGTGGCTGACATGCTCCTTCTCCACCGAGAATGCCACTCGGCCGACGACCGGCGGCTTGTCGCACCACCTACCCTCAGAAATTGCAATTTTGTGTTAAAAATGGCTGAGAATACAGAGATTACAAAGTAAACACCACAAACTTTTATTGCTGTTTACGTCTTTGCTGTGTTTTTAGGCATTAATTTACGCCATATTCGTGTTGACCATGTGGCAGCTACGCGCTCCTCCGACATCGGCAGGTTTGTCCGGCGATCATTTTCCATCTGCTTCCCCGGCAAACATCTCTCCTGCCCACAGCAGGGGAACGAGTCTGGTGAGCTGTAAATTGCTCGCCGCCAGGCGGGTTGCCGATGGGCGAAGACAATCGACAACCCCGCCGCCGTGTGATATGATCTAGGTAGTTTTGAGTGATTTTTCGCTTCGGAAGCCGAGAATAGACTTTGAAACATCACTAAATTCGGATTAGCATGTCGGCTAGCTGTCACGCCTCCTGGTTTGTTAACGCTCTCCGAAGCCGAGGCAGGGAAAGACTAACTCCAGCGGCATAAACTATAGTGTAGGAGGTGCAAGAAGTGTAGTTTTGACCATGAGGGAATAATTTTGCCATGTCGTACTGAATAAAGACATTTTTAATATTTCATATTCCATTTAGCACAAGACTTATTTGTCATGACCATACCATTTATTTAGCTATTGGGGAAAACTACCTCGATAAAAAGAATATCCTGTAAAAATATTGGAGTAACGAGACTGAAACAATGACATTTTGCAGCTCTCTTCGTTGCATTTTCCTCGTTCTGAATAATTCTTCCTCAATGGGCTTAATTCTAAATCAGATGAAACCATGACCCTAACGACGTCATCCTCCTGTTGGGGACGCTAGAGCCCTATAATGGTAGGCGTGGCTAAACGGCAGATTACCGTATTGGCCCGAATATAAAACGGCACTGATTATAAGACGACCCCCTCTTTTTCACGACTCAAGTTCGAAAAAAGACTTTTTGAACGCCAAATTAATTTTTATACAGGAAAAAAAATGATTATAACAATATATTTTAGAGAAAAAGCATGTTATTTTGCCTCATTCAAATCTTAATATCTGAAAATTTAAATATGTAAACTAAAGTGCAATCAAATTTGTAAATGAATGGCTTCTGGTTTTTGAAATGTAAATAAACCAATCTATTGTGATAAAACAACAAAATTGCAATAACTGCATTAGCTATCAAAGTGAAGTCTAACTGTAACTGTAGTCTTGAAACAAATCTGAAAAAGGAAAAACATTGCAATAAAGCAATGCAAACTGGTTAAACTAGTAGCTGAGATCTGTCATGACAGAACATCGCTTCAATGATATCTGGCGCCATCTAGTGTCGTGAATGGGTATCATATCTAGACCGCGAATATAAGACGACCCTCTCTTTTTCAATCTTATTTCAATGCAAAAAACACTGTCTTATATTCGGGCCAATACGGTAAAAGACTAATTTCTCGTCATCTGCGCTTTGCCAAATTGTTGTATATGGACGAATCGTCTCAAAATATGATTCTAATTCACATAATAATGCTATTTAAGATTTTTTTTTTTTAATCCTGTCGTGGGCACTTTAAAGCTGTAATCACTGTAAAGAAAAAAATTAATGACGAAAACAAGAACCAAAAATAAGGAATTAAATTCAAAATAACAAAAGTGACAAGATGATAACGAACACCTGGATAAGACACGAGTGACTGGGCGAAGCTGATTGGATGAACATGAGGAGAAGGTGCAACTAATAGGCTAATCAGAAGACAAGGCCACAAAATAGAGATCACAACAAAGGGAGCAACAAAACAAATCAAACCAACACCAAACAGACCATAATATGACATTCAAAAGGCAAGTATCAACTCATTCACTACCAAAAATGTACAAAGTTGTTTATGATGTTCAATGGCTCATAACCAAAGAACGAAAAATAGTCGAAACTTTTTTTTTTTTCTTATGATGATGATGAAAGATGGGAATCTAATGTTTTTGTAAGTTCTGTGTTCATGTAGCCAAAGAACAAAATATTCTGTTGCGAATGAAAGAAGGGGATCTGGTAGTGAATGTTTAATAGAAATAGAATTGCCCAAAACCAGCAGTAAGACCAGCAGTAAGAAGGGCTGTTAAACAATTATAATTTTTAATCGAGTTAATCACAACTTAAAAATTAATCGTAATTAATCGCAATTGAAACCATCAATAAAATATGCCGTATTTTTCTGTAAATTATTGTTGGAATGGAAAGATAAGACACAAGACGGATATATACGTTCAACATACTGTACATAAGTACTGTATTTGTTTTTTATAACAATAAATCAACAAGATGGCATTAACATTATTAACATTCTGTTAAAGCGATCCATGGATAGAAAGACTTGTAGTTCTTAGAATATAAATGTTAGTACAAGTTATAAAAAATTTTATATTAAAACTCTTAATGTTTTCGTTTTAATAAAATATGAAAAATTTTCAGTCAAAAAATATCCTAGTAGCCATCAGCTGCCCTCCCCCCGATGGCCGAAAAGTATGTTTGCATGTAATTGACTTTCGTATATACAGTATATAAAAGTTGTAAAGCAATAAAACTGCCCAAAAAAAAGGAAGTGTACAAAAAAATATTTTTATAATGGGTCAAAATTATTTTTTCGAACAGATCATTTGACTAGCAACTTAGATGGTCAGTTGCTTTCCATATAATTAAAAAAAATTAGGGAAGGGCAATTTTATTTATCAAATGATTTTTTTCTTTGACTGAAAATATAAATATTTTTTGATTAAAGCAACTTTTTTTGGGGACAAATGATTTAGACACACGTCCTACTAATAATATGGCCCAAACACAAAAGGATTCCTTCAATTAAAACTTTTTCAATGAAAAATTAAGTGTTCAAATGCAAGTTTTTCAATCTCAAATATTTTTTCGCATTCAAAAAGTTTTTCCATGATTGAATTTTTTTTTTTTTTTTTTAATGATTGAAGTGATTTTTCCTTTTGAAAATATATTTTTTGAAGCAACTTATTTTTGGAATGAATAACAAAGACAAATATGTCTTAGCCAAAATGTGGCCCAAACACAAATCAACATTACTTCAATAAAAAAAAATAAAAAAACCCCAAAGAAAAATAGCTTTCACATGCATTTTTTTTTGTTTTATTTATTTTTGCATTCAAACATTTTTTTTTGATTGAAGTGACTTTTTTTTGGTTGAAAATATATATTTTGATTGAAGCAACTTTTTTGACCAAATAATAAAGACACAAACCTACCTCCCCATGGCTCCCCCCAGGGTATACAATTTTTGACTTGAGTAACTACATTGGCACGACACCGGCGGGCGTACCATATTCAATGGATGACGATCTTGGCGAAAAGTATTGCCTAAGTAGCCTGATTTAGAACTCTAGAATGATGGTAAACAAAAAAATGCTCATTGTCAACTTATTATTATAAATATTCTTTATAATATTCTAAATTTTATTGCTGAGACTGCGTTTCGGGGTCATCAACATGTTGTGCCCCCTTGCCCCAAAAGTCAAACTCTGCCTATGCTCATAGCTTGCCATTGTTGATGTCAATAATTACACATTGCTCATGGTGCTGAAACCCATAAAATCAGTCGCACCCAAGCGCCAGCAGAGGGCGACAAAACACCAAAAAAACACAAGTAGCAAGTGGACATGACACTGTACTGTCATTTTAATCTGTTTGAGCAGGGCATGTACGTTAAATGCGTCAAATATTTTAACTAGGGCTGTCAAAATTATCGCGTTATCGGGCAGTAATTAATTTGTAAAATTAATCACGTTAAAATATTTGACGCAATTAACGCACATGCCCCGCTCAGACAGATTTAAATGACAGTACAGTGAAATGCCCACATGTTAATTGTGTTTTATGGAGTTTTGCCGCTCTCTGCTGGCGCTTGGGTGCGACTGATTTTATAGGCTTCAGCACCCATGAGCATTGTGTAAGTAATTATTGACATCAACAATGGCGGGCTACTAGTTTATTTTTTGATTGAAATTTATACAAATTTTATTAAAACGAAAACATTAAGAGGGGTTTTAATATAAAATTTCTATAACTTGTACTAACATTTATCTTTTAAGAACTACAAGTCTCTCTATCCATGGATCGCTTTAACAGAATGTTAATAATGTTAATGCCATCTTGTTGATTTATTGTTATAATAAACAAATACAGTCCCTATGTACCATGTGTTGAATGTATATATCCATCTTGTGTCTTATCTTTCCATTCCAACAATAATTTACAGAAAAATATGGCATATTTTATAGATGGTTTGAATTGCGATTAATTACGATTAATTTTTAAGCTGTAATTAACTCGATTAAAAATTTTAATTGTTTGACAGCCCTAATTTTAACGTGATTAATTAAAAAAAATAATTACCGCCCGTTAACGCGATAATTTTGACAGCCCTAGTTATCTTGGCTCTTAAAGCTTCAATTTTTGTATCCTAATATTGTAATTCCAGGGATGATCAGTTGGACATTCTACTACGACAGCTGCAACAATGTCCAGGAATCTGGTAAGTGCATTAAGAACTACATTCATGTGATATTTTCTGCTGTTACCAATGCTAAAGTTGCTGCTATGCGATTATTTTCAGTGAATAAAAAAGTTAGCCGCTAGTCGTAGGCGTGTATCTACGAAGGTCGTGCCCCAGATTAGGCCGGGTGTCCTTGTTGAGGTCTTTTGTTGATATGCACTTTTATTCCTCTTCCTGTTCTGTCGAGACAATTAGCTAAATGAGTACGAGTCCACGCGCATGAGTTTCCGCCCACGCGACGCATCTCGCGCTACAATCCTCATGTTGTTATCCGAGCCGCAACGCAGCGTGAGTAGAGAGCGCCAGTCCGAGGAGAGGAGGTCATTGGCGGCCTGTGGTAGCCCTCGCGGTGCCCTCCCACCAACCCTGACGGACTAAAACGCTGTTGCTTGGATACGCCGCGGTTTTAATTAACGGCGGCGATCCCCTGTGATAACCTTGGTTTCGATTAAACTTGATGAGCCGTCCAGAACTATTGTCCAAATTTAAACAAACATCATGGAGAGTCTAATGGAAGCTCAGCTGGAGGTTGTATCACGCATGGCGTCTTTCAGCGCGGACGACTGACAAGAGTCTGACTCTGCTGCTTGTTATTTGAGCATCAGCATGGCGCGTGCTTCCGCCATTCTTCCCGAACAACGAGCCCTCTTTTATACTTGCTGAAAGCCGGAATAGCACCCGCGGGATTTAAGCTCCTTTTTGGTGATTAGGGGGAGCTTCACTCTCAGGGCTAATTGGCCTCGGGGCCCGATGCGCCGTGTTTACAGGCGACCCGCTGGGAAGTGAATGAATCGGGGGGATAGATCTGCCTTCCTGGTGTCTGGGGAGAGGGAAAAAAAAGCGCAATACAAGAGAGCAAAGTGAATTATGTGGAGATGACACATGTTGGAAGAGGTGGGAGGAAGTTTTTTCTTTTAAACTTTCAAGTTTTGTGAAACTTATAAGCTAGTTGAGACGACAGCTGAGTCATTGGCACTTCTGGGCACGTTACTTTAAAAAAGTAAGGAGTTATAGTTACTCACAGAGGCGTAGCAAGGGTCCCTGGGGGCCCCAGGCAGTGGCGCCTCCAGAAATTTTTCATAGGGGTGGCCAGATGGGGCCACTTAAAATCTTGGGGTGGCCAAAACTAAAAGCTATAATTTCAGGTTTTCATTATATTATTGCAGTAAAAAGGTCTGGGGAAATTTATCAGAAAGACTTAAGGACACGGCTACTGATGTACTTTGGTGTATTGTGTAATATTTGATGATACCAATGATTTAATGTGCATAGTCCGTAACTGTCCAGTCAACATTTTGAGTTCCACAACAATTCTGTTTTCTTGTGTTATGTATATATTAGGCGTACATTTAACTAGGGCTGTCAAACGATTAAAATTTTTAATCGAGCTAATCACAGCTCAAAATTCAAACCATCTCTAAAATATGCCACATTTTTCTAGAAATTATTGTTGGAATGGAAAGATAAGACAAGACGGATATATACGTACATTCAACATACTGTACATAAGTACTGTATTTGATTATTATAACAATAAATCCACAAGATGAAATTAACATTATTAACATTCTTTGTGTGAAAGGGATGCACAGATAGAAAGACTTGTAATTCTTAAATGATAAATGTGAGTTTGTATATTGTGACTAAATATTACCATCTAGTGTATTTGTTGAGCTTTCAGTAAATGATACTGTAGCGACTTAACTGTTCTGCCCAAATGCATGATGGGAATTGGTGCAACCATGACTGTGTGTGGTGGCTGCAAATGCTACATCTTCTCTGTGTTGGGTACACTACAGGGTGTTAAGAAAAAGATAGACTCCTGTCATTCTTCCCCACGTCGCTTCCCACAATATTTATAGTTGCAGATGACAAAGCTTTTGCCAATTAAAAGCACGGCCGCAATGAACGCTTGTATCTACTCCACTCACTAGACACTGCCTCTTCTCTCTGTATAGAAGTAAAACAACGCCATTGTTGGCTGTTTGCGGCAATGCATGAATGAGTCGTACTGCGAATGCGTTAATTGCGATATTTTCACGTGATTAATTAAAAAAAAATAATTACCGCCCGTTAATGTGATAAATTTGACAACCCTACATTTAACAAAACAAAATAAATGCATTCATTTGGGATGAAATGCATAACTGATGCTACAACAATCTAACGATATACTGGCAAGTGGGATGGACAGTGGGGTGGCCAACCAATTTATAGGGGTGGCCGTGGCCACCCCTGGCCACCCCCTGGTGGCGCCACTGGCCCCAGGCAACAAGCAACATGGGGCCCTTCGAGCGTGTGCAAGCAAGGGGGACAGTTGGACTTGGAGCAATAGCATATTTAATAAAATAATAAATAAAATAAAAAAAAAATAAAAGTCTAATAACGCCTCGACAATAACAGGACTGGTTGCTATGGGAACGTACGCATACCCAAGGGACCTTGCTAAAAGGAGTATTAAAATTGCTGATAAAATCGTTTAGGGTTATTTATATGTTATATTTAGTGGCGCCTCCAGAAATTTTTCATTGGGGTGGCCAGATGGGGCCACTTAAAATCTTGGGGTGGCACACCGTAACTAAAAGCCATAATTTCAGGTTTTCATTATATTATTGCAGTAAAAAGGTCAGGAGAAAACTATCAGAAAGACTCAAGGACACCGCTACTTATATACTTAGGTGTATTGTGTAATATTTGATGTTACTAATGATGTAAAGTGCATAGTCCATAACTGTCCAGTCAACATTTTGAGTTCCACAACAATTTTGTTTTGTGTTATGTATACATTAGGCATAAGATGTACATTTAACAAAACAAAATAATAATTGGGTAAAAGCAGGTGTTGGCAGATACAAATAAAAGCAAGTACAGAGGCAATCATATCATAACTGGATATTTCCCAACACAATGTTAGTGTGACACAAAAACAATTATTACTGAATGAACAAAACATAAAAAGTTCTTCCCAACAGGGATCAAAAGATTACCAGGCTATAAAGTATATGAAATGCATAACTGATGCTACAACAATCTAACGATATACTGGCAAGCAGGGTGGCCAGTGGGGTGGCCAACAAATTTATAGGGGTGGCCGTGGCCACCCCTGGCCACCCCCTGGTGGCGCCACTGGTTATATTTTTCTTAGAGTATTCGACGAAGAATACGATAGACCCATTAATAGACTTTTTTTGGGAGAAATCACAATTTCTTTAAGTAGTCACATGAATAATGAGGTGCTCTGTGAAAATCAACGTAAAGCAACTCGGCAAAGACTTTCCAGAGGGTAATTGGTGAATCACTGTTTAAACAATCTTGTGGGATTAATATCTGATTGGACTTTCTTAATCATGTATAATCTATGTGACATCGTTAGTGCTGATTGGGATTGATAACAGAATCGTTAGATAATCTGCAAAACGATTCCATGGTATTGAAACACTCCCTACACTTGTCGCTGCGACAGTGTAGTAAAGCTGCGCATGCTAAATCTGTTGGCCCTCTGGGGGCCCCTGCTGAATGGGGGCCCAAGGCAATTGCCTGATTTGCCTAATGGGACACGACACCTCTGGTTACTTACTACGTCTTCCAAAAAGTAACTGAGTTAGTAACTGAATTACTCTACAGTTAAAGTAACTAGTTACCAGGGAAAGTAACTATTTCCGTTACTTTAAAAAGAAGTTGTTGTATGTCAAAGAATTTGAAATTTTCGGAGCAGTATTCGAGTCAGTTGAATAGAGAAGAATAGACAGGTAGTTGTGTTATAGAACCTTGTAATATTTCTTGCACCTCACCAGCAACAGATTTATCCCACACTTGAAGTGCAACAAAAATAAACAGATTTGAATTGCTTACCACAGATGTTGACAAAAGCTTTGAATGAATGAGCAGGGACAAACAGCCTGGAGTCATAAGAAGTACGTGCGCTATTAGGCTCGAGCGTTTACGTCACAGAATGGGGGATCACATGAGATTTGACAACAACGCAGCCATATTGGAAGCAGGTCTGGCTCGCGGGAAATTAAACTTGCCAGTTCGATAAAGAGACAAACTTGTTATTAAGGCGAAGAACAGATATGTGATCAAACTTAAGGATCTGAACAATGTTGACCCTTACGAGCAAGCCGAAGACAAATGGAGTAAAGATTTTGACTGGCTTCCACAATTACGCGAACTGGACATTCTGCTGTACTTATTGTTTGGTGTATGTTACTAAACTCATCAGCAATTCCCAAATTACAAATTGCTACAAAGCTACGAACAGTTTTGCTGCGGATGGGTGCAGGACCTGCACATTATGACCGTATCAAACGGGTTAGGGTTAGGTGGTTAACTCCATCGTTCTTGCAAAGGTAGGCTATGTGTGTTTACTATTTTCATTGCCATAAACCTGAACGCACCAAAAGTCTTGGATGACAAATAAACAGAGCAGAGTAGACTTGCTACGGCTGGTAGTTTCTGCAGTTTATTCAGAGTAAGTAACGCACCGCTTTTGACCGTCAGTAACTGTAACGCGAATATAAGACGACCCCCTCTTTTTCATGCTTATTTCAATGCAAAAAAAACAGTCTTATATTCGGGCCAATACGGTATTATTCAACTGATTGTTCTTCACCAAAATGGCATAAAAACACACTAGCCACGTTTACATGCTGACTTTTATTCATACCGATTCAAATCATTCCGAATGGAAATTTCAGATCAGCTGTTTACATGTCACTCCATCTATTCCGATCCAGCGTTTACATGTGACTGCCTTTATTCCGAAAGGACGTTTGACAACTGCCGTCTGACATGCGCAGATTAATCAAAATAAAGCATCACGTTGCAAAACATGGAGATCGATCGTCAGATCAGCTGCTGTTTTAACTTTTTGAGTGGAAACAAAACTTCAGAATGATACGCCGTTCATTTAAAAAGTTGTGTGGGTGCGCTGTGCGTGTGCTTGGAAGCCATGTTGCAAGTGACGTTACTTACGTCACCGAGTGACGTCACCACGTCAGTACGGAGCATGCGCAGAAAGAACGCAACCAGACACCATTCAGCTTCCCTGTTTACATGATAGAATTTTACTTCTAATCGGTTTGGGAAAAGGAATATTCCACCCCTGTGAATCGGAATGAAATTCCATTCGGTTTGGGCCTGTTCATTCTGAATGAGGTGTTTATATGGAACACATTTATTCGGTTTGAACAAATATTCTGATTGTAATTGGAATATTTGGCTCCATGTAAACGTGGCAACTGATTCTAATACGGGTCATATTTGATCCACTTATGGATGGGTCTAGGGTCCAATCACTTGTGCATCTAAGTGCGCTTTCACACTAGACAAAGAGGACGAGACTCCAGTTGGAGAGCTACCTCGCAGCAACACTTGCAAATGAGTTGCTGAAAATGTTAAGCATTCACACTGCGCCAACTATACTTTCCCAGTAGCATCACGTTGAACGAAAGGCGCACTCATTGATTGGTCAAATAGAAGAGGAAATACCTCCCTCCTGGGAGGGAAGGGAGCGTGGATCGTCAAAGCGAGGTGCTATGATGCTGCACGTAATGTAGCATAGCATTATTTTTACACGTTAAACTGTATTTACCGTATTGGCCCGAATATAAGACGTGTTTTTTGCATTGAAATAAAAGTGAAAAAGAGTTGGTCATCTTATATTCGCAGTCTCGACATTATACCCATTCACGACGCTAGATGGCGCCAGATATCTGAAGCGATGTTCTGTCATGACAGATCTCCGCTTCTCTCAAGTTAAACCAGTTTTCAATTTTTTATTGCAATGTTTTTCCTTATTCAGATTTGTATCAAGACTACAGTTACAGCTAGACTTCCCTTTGATGGTTAATGCAATTATTGCAATTTTGTTGTTTTATCACAATAGATTGGTTTATTTACATTTCAAAAACCAGAAGCTATTCATTTTCGAATGTGATTGCACTTTAGTTTACATATTTAAATGTTCAGATATTAAGATTTGAATGAGGCAGAATAACATACTTTTTCTCTCAAATATATTGTTATAATCATTTGTTTTGGATGTACTGTAATTTTCTGTATAAAAAATAATTTGGTGTTCAAAAAGTGTTTTTTTCAAACTTGAGTCTTGAAAAAGAGGGGGTCGTCTTATAATCAGGGCCGTCTTATATCCGGGCCAATACGTTTTTTTTTTTTTTTTTTTTTTAAATGGCTTTTTTATTTTGCAATGATAATATAACTGTGCATATGTATTGTTCAATTTTTTGTCGACTGACTGTTTTGTGAAGCAGAATTTTGTGCGCATTTAAGTTTGAAGGGGAAAAAAACCCCCAATGTAGCATAGCATAGCAAGTCACCGCTCAGCCAGCGGTGGGGTCGCTCCCTCCCAACTCAATGCTAAGCAAACTGGAGTACATAAAAAATGGATAGGGGAAAATTAAACCAAGAAAAGGAACCATATTGTACCCCAAGTCACTCAGGTGCGTGATCGCTCTCACTTTCGTGACTTTTTGGACTGTCAAATTGTCGCCACTTCCAGGAGAGCGAGACTCACGAAACAACTGCCCCGAGAGGCTCCGCCTCTCTAGGGCAGTCACTCTCACAAGGTATGTTCAGCAACAGCATGCAAAACACAATTGCCACATTAGCACTGTCTGCTTCCAAGGATGCCCTGCGTGTACAATCACAGCGCAGAGCATCACAGCTCCAAGCTGTGACACTGCAGTAGCAAAAGCACACCTGCTCTGGTTGCGTTCACAAGCGAAGCAGTGGTGCTCTTAAAGTGGACGAGACCCACGATTTTTGAGTGGACCAGAGTCCGCTTGATTGGTCCGAACTAAAGTTTGGATGCGCTTTCACATTTACAAAACGAAGCGGACTATCTGAGAAAAGGAACTCTGGTCCGTTTAAAACATACCAAACAGTGCTAGTGTGAAAGCGCCCGAAGGGTTAAAACTACTCTGTTAGCCTACTGCATCTTTTTGGGCTACCATTTCAAACTTTTTACTTGCGGTGTTATCCCTCAGTCGTGAGTTACTGCTCGACATTTCTGCATTATTTTAGTCACTGGATATATGAGCACGACTTGAATCTGGAGGGCGCCACTTAATAACTGAAATATTCCCATCACAGTTGACACAAAGTGGAGGAGGCGCGAAAATGCTCATCTGTCTCTTCGGGCTCTCTTCTCACTCCAGACTGGCAACAAGCAAGTTGTTGCCTCCCAAAATCACTTTGAAATGAAGTCCAACAGACATTTATTTGCTACACGTCAATGCTTAAAAAGTTCTACAGTACTTTTCAATTCATTCTCTTTATTAGGTTTATAAAGCTAGAGGTTGTTTTGATTGTGCAAAACAACAACACAGCATACCAATTTCCATTAAATTTTGTGGAAAACCTATTTTAGATAACGGCTTTGCTGTTTGAATGACAACAGGGTTTGTACTTAAATCCAGAAATCAACTAGCTAACAAGCAATCAAGTTAACGGAAATGTTCATAACTAAGGGTGTAACGGTACATGTATTTGTATTGAACCGTTTCGGTATGTGGTGCTCGGTTCGGAACGGAGGCAGACCGAACGAATTTCTGACGTAATGTAACCCTTACTTTTCGAGGCTGTGAGTCGATTGGGTTACAGCAGACATGTCCAAAGTCCGGCCCGGGGGCCAAATGCGGCCCTTGGTCAAATTTCATCCGGCCCGCAGCCTTTGTCGTAAAACCCATAACGTCTGGCCCGCACCTAGACTTAATAAATTGAGCAGCATATGAAGTAGCCTACACTAAATGCTGTTCCTCATTTACATACTAGAGGGCAGCAGCACTGTGAGTGACATCACTCCGTGTGACGCTTTACCCCCAATTTTCTAAAATGGCGACAATAAACAAAAAAAAGGAAAGCTGACCGTGAGGGCCGGCGCTTCAAAGGTAGGTGGAAATTGGACTACCGAATATAAGACAGTGACCGAATATAAGACAGTGTTTTTTTGCATTGAAATAAGACTGAAAAAGTGCAGGTCGTCTTATATTTGCGGTCGAGACATTATACCCATTCACGACGCTAGATGGCGCCAGGTATCATTGAAGCGATGTTCTGTCATGACAGATCTCAGCTACTCTCAAGTTTAACCAGTTTGCATTATTTTATTGCAATGTTTTTCCTCATTCAGATTCTTTTCAAGACTACGTTACAGTTAGACTTTGATGGCTAATGCAGTTATTGCAATTTTGTTGTTTTATCACAATAGATCGATTTATTTATATTTCAAAAACCAGAAGCTATTCATTTACGAATGTGATGGCACTTTAGTTTACATATTTAAATGTTCAGATATTAAGATTTGAATGAGGCATTCACATGAGGCAATAACATGCTTTTTCTCTCAAATATATTGTTTTAATCATTTGTTTCGGATGTACTGTAATTCGGTATAAAAAAATAATTTGGTGTTCAAAGTCTTTTTTTCAAACTTGTGTCTTGAAAAAGAGGGGGTTGTCCTATAATCAGGGCTGTCTTAATATTCGGGCCAATACAGTATTTCTTTACTGAAATACGCAACAACTGTGTCTGCCTCATTTGCCAGGAGAGAGTGGCTGTTTTTAAAGAGTTCAATGTCAAGCGACATGAACAAACGAGACACTCTGACATGTACGACAAGATTGCAGGGAAGGAACGCTACGAGAAATTGAAGCAACTTGAAGCTAGTTTAAGAAAAAAAAAGTTAAGTGAATATTCAACTGCATGTGATATGCGTGTTTCAAATGAACCAAAACACATGATTAAGATTGTTGAAATTAAAATAAAAAAGCAAATGTGAAACGATGGCTTGCTAGAATTTGTTTAAATACATTGTTGTTGTATGTAAAGAACCTCAGCCAAGGTCGGCCCCCCACATTTTTACCGCATCAAATCTGGCCCCCTTTGCAAAAAGTTTGAACACCCCTGGGTTAGTTTCTTTGTGTAGATTATATTTACTCCGTCTTCTCTACTATAATGAGGACCAACACGATAGGACAGTATAACCCAGAAATGTCAACGGCGCGACAACGTGGCTGCCGCGAGAACACAGTGAGACGCGGGTGTTAAAGTCAATCAGCCAATGCACACCAGTCGCAGTGCGGCCGCGTGTTAGATGCGTCCCAGAAGTGGCTCAACACGACGCACGCGAAAAGAACGGCAGAGTTTATTATTTGACGTGAGACGCGACCCTCCTGCGTCAATACTACTACCGGTAGCTGGGATTGGGCTGACCGGAAGTCACTCATTTAAAAATAGGGTGGATCCGGTCGATTTTCAAACTAATATGCAATCGTAACCCACTTTTTGAGTCCATCAGATCTCTTTAGTGGTAGATCGGGGCACAGTTGACTTGTCTTTGTTGATTTACTGCTGTCTTCTCTGCTATAATAATAACCAACACGGCCCCGTGTTCAATACAAAACCCTCCTACCACAACAAAACAAGTAGGAACTAGTATTCACATAGGAACTAAAGTTATACAACATAAAATATACAACATAAATGAATACTACTTTACATTTGTAAACTATAATAACATAATAATAAAAAAATAGCCCATTTAAATAAATTGAAATGAGCTAAAACACCTGTAATTAAATAATAAGAATAATACACAGATCCTGCTTACACAATTTATTAATTTCTGTGTGGCGCTTTAACTTGAGAAAATCCACCAATCAAGCTTTGAAAACCGTTCATAAGAAAAAAAAAAAAGATTCAGTGAGGCATTTCATTTGTAAAATACATGTTAAAATCTTTGTCATTGGGATTGCTTTTCACTTTAGCACAGGACTTCTTTTTTCTTTCTTTCAGAAAGAAAGCTGACCAATACGCGGGGAGTGAAAGGCAAATTGTTGTTGAATTATCTTTAAATACCCGGTACTTTTTGAGCAGAATTCTAGCTTTGTATAGGCTAATGTTCCTATTGTTGAAAGCACAAAGGTTGTGTAATAAACAACTAGCATTGTTATATTTAGCATTTTTTCTTACTGTACCGAAAATGAACCGAACCGTGACCTCAAAACCGAGGTACGTACCGAACCGAGATTTTTGTGTACCGTAACAAATATCATGTCTTAATTAGAGAAATTGAACTTCAGTATTAGTTTTTGTCAGAAAGCGGAGTTTTGCTAGCACTAGAAATCAAATTGTCAGGTCTGATTGGTTGACTTGCACTGTCTTTTGTATGAATGAAGAAAGCAGCTAGCTAACGTACAAAGAAAATTGCAATGTAATTTCTTAACTTTGGTTGGAGAAATGCATTTTGCATTTTCAACATTTTAATCACGAGTTAGTCCATCTTGGCAAACTATTCTTTTCACTACAATATTTTAAGGTGAACATAACGTTATTTGTAGTATTTTGTTTCTGAAAGGTATCTAAACAGGGCAGAAAGTAACTAACCAGGTAGCCCGTTGTCTGCCTTGTGTTATTTTCCACCGGTCTTACTTTATTTGCGTGACAAGCGAGTCCACTTTTTGGCCGCTAATACCCAATTAGGGAGATGATCATTGATCGAGGTGGCGCTAATCTCCCTTTTCGAAGGATGAGTCGATCGATAGGTGAGCGTAATGAGCAACCTGGCGGCCAGGCGCAAACGAGCCTAGTGAGATTTGGACTGGATACATATTTTAAAAGGCAGCCTTATCATGTTTATTCCATTTTAAACAAGTCAGGAGAGAAGATGTGTGTGAAGTCGCTGATTGTGTTGTTGTTCTCTGCTAGCAAATAATGAGATTTGACACCATGAAGTCACCGTCCTTGTGTTGCTGCATGCGCATGGCTGTCTTGTAAAACATAATTCACAAACAAGCTGGAAACACTCCGCATGTGTATAAAAAAAAAAAATGTCATTTTTCAGCTGGCAGCTTGTCTGCCTTAGCCTTGTTTGCTTTTTTTGGCTTTTTCCTGCAAAACATCACCAACCTTGACTTATAAACCCAGCAAAACAAATGTGATATGTGATAATAATGTGTTTTTTGGACTGGTACAAAATGAAAAGCACACACAGTGATAAATGACACAAAATCTAGCTAGCATATGGCTCCAATGCAGGCAAACTTTTGTGCTCAAGGGTCAAGTTTTATTTTTAAACCAACAGATGGGCCACTGTGTACGGAAGCATACTACTGTCACACAATGAGTAAATTCACTTTAAAACCTGAATCATTTCATGCATTAATGTGATCCATAGACTTAATAATAACCTGACATGGGAAACAGGGCCGATTCGAAGGGGGCTTATTTTCAAAAACATCAAATTCAAATATTTTCAAAACCAAAGCTGCTACTGACTTAAAACTCAAACAGGCACCTACCTTAGCCATATACAGTGGGGCAAATAAGTTTTTAGTCAACCACTAATTGTGCAAGTTCTCCCACTTGAAAATATTAGAGGCCTGTAATTGTCAACATGGGTAAACCTCAACCATGAGAGACAGAATGTGGGAAAAAAAAACCCTCAGAAAATCACATTGTTTGATTTTTAAATAATTTATTTGCAAATCATGGTGGAAAATAAGTATTTGGTTAATACCAATAGTTCATTTCAACACTTTGTTATGTACCCTTTGTTGGCCACAACGGAGGCCAAACGTTTTCTGTAACTCTTCACAAGCTTTTCACACACTGTTGCTGGTATTTTGGCCCATTCCTCCATGCAGATCTCCTCTAGAGCAGTGATGTTTTGGGGCTGTCGTTGGGCAACACGGACTTTCAACTCCCTCCACAGAGTTTCTATGGGGTTGAGACCTGGAGACTGGTTAGGCCACTCCAGCACCTTGAAATGCTTCTTATGAAGCCACTCCTTTGTTGCCCTGGCTGTGTGTTTGGGTTCATTGTCATGCTGAAAGACCCAGCCACATCTCGTCTTCAATGCACTTGCTAATGGAAGGAGATTTTCACTCAAAATCTCTCGATACATGGCCCCATTCATTCTTTCCTTTACACAGATCAGTCGCCCTGGTCCCTTTGCAGAAAAAGAGCCCCAAAGCATGATGTTTCCACCCCCATGATTCACAGTGGGTATGGTGTTCTTCGGATGAAATTCAGTATTCTTTCTCCTGCAAACATGAGAACCTGTCTTTCTACCAAAAAGTTCTATTTTGGTTTCATCGGACCACAACACATTCTACCAGTCCTCTTCTGGATCATCCAAATGCTCTCTAGCGAACCATAGACGGGCCTGGACGTGTACTTTCTTCAGCAGGGGGGACACGTCTGGCAGTGGAGGATTTGAGTCCCTGGCGGCGCATTGTGTAACTGATAGTAGCTTTTGTTATTGTGGTCCTAGCTCATTCACTAGGTCCCCCCGTGTGGTTCTGGGATTTTTGCTCACCGTTCTTGTTATCATTCTGAAGCCACGGGGTGAGGAGGGAGTTGAAAGTCAGTGTTGCCCAACGACAGCCCCAAAACATCACAGCTCTAGAGGAGATCTGCATGGAGGAATGGGCCAAAATACCAGCAACAGTGTGTGAAAAGCTTGTGAAGAGTAACAGAAAATGTTTGGCCACCGTTATTGCCAACAAAGGTGACATAACAAAGTATTGAGATGAACTTTTGGTATAGACCAAATACTTATTTTCCACCATTATTTGCAAATAAATTCTTTAAAAAACAAACAATGTGATTTTCTGTTTTTTTTCCACAGTCTGTCTCTCATGGTTGAGGTTTACCCATGTTGACAATTACAGGCCTCTAATATTTTCAAGTGGGAGAACTTGCACAATTAGTGGTTGACTAAATACTTATTTGCCCCACTGTATGAGTGTCCATGAGCAGCGGCATAAAAAAAAGTCGTTCCCCTATAAAATCCCGATTCATTATTTTTTAGATAAGTATAACCCAACTTAAAATGGCTATAAAAGTTTGGCCACTTTGGTGCGCTTTTTTTGGCTTCGTGCTTGCATACCAAGCATCCGAAATTCTCAACTTTCCACGCATAAATTTTTTTAACCCTTCATTAACCGTCGACCGGATGCTGTGCTCGTCGACGCATTTATGTCATGGATGACGTCGACTTCATAGACTTGTCGGGACAGCTCAACTTTTTTTTTTATTAAAAAAAAAAATTATTATTATTATTGTAACATCGGCAAGGAAGTCAGGTTTTTAATCATTTATTTCAGAACTTGTGCAACACAACACTGCTCCTGTGCGCGGTCACCGACGCCAACAACATGAAACTAAGGCACCTCCCCCTTTCTCGTCAGTCACACAGTGCGTTCTGGAACAGCATGCAAAACACAACCGCCGCATGAGAACCTGATTTGTTACATTACTATTATTATTATTGTTCCGATGTGTATTTATAATTTATTTGTTTTGGTATGTGTAATTGCTATTTGTCATTGTACCTGCAGTATTTATGAAGGACGTAGCGTAGGTCTTTAGGCTGTGGAACGAATTAAATCAAATTATAATGTATTCTTATGATAAAAATCCAACTGAACATATGACCATTTCGATTTACAAACCAGGTCCTGGAAAGAATTAAATTCGCATGTAGAGGAACCACTGTAATGAGTATGTTATCGTGTTAATATTTTATGTTTTGGCAAAAATAGACAAAACAATTCCTTTGGGACCAGGTCACTGGAGGTGTTTGTCTTACAAGGCAAACTTACATCTTCTTTTATGTCACCATAATGACCTTCTATAAATGTAAAAAAATTATATGCCTAAATTAGACTTTAAAAATGATACAGTTGTGGTCAAAAGTTTACATACACTTGTGAAGAATATAATGTCATGGCTCTCTTGAGTTTCCAGTTATTTCTACAACTCTGATTTTTCTCCGATAGAGTGATTGGAACGGATACTTCTTTGTCACAAAAACATTCATGAAGTTTGGTTCTCTTATGACTTTATTATGGGTTAACAGAAAAAGTGATCAAATCTGCTGGGTCAAAAATATACATACATGGATCAGAAAAAGCGAATCATTGACTTGAACAAGTCAGGAAAGTCGCTTGGAGCCATTTCAAAACAGCTGCAGGTCCCAAGAGCAACAGTGCAAACAATTGTTTGAAAGTATAAAGTGCATGGCACTGTTTTGTCACTGCCACGATCAGGAAGAAAAACGCAAGCTATCATCTGCTGCTGAGAGAAAATTGGTCAGGAGGGTGAAGATTCAACCGAGAATCCCCAAAAAGCAGATCTGCCAAGAATTAGAAGCTGCTGGAACACAGGTGTCAGTGTCCACAGTCAAGCGTGTTTTGCATCTCCATGGACTGAGAGGCTGCCGTGCAAGAAGGAAGCCCTTGCTCCAAAAGCGGCACCTTAAGGCTCGACTGAAGTTTGCTGCTGATCACCTGGACAAAGATAAGACCTTCTGGAGGAAAGTTCTGTGGTCAGACGAAACAAAAATCGAGCTGTTTGGCCACAATGCCCAGCAATATGTTTGGAGGAGAAAAGGTGAGGCCTTTAACCCCAAGTACACCATGCCTACCGTCAAGCACGGTGGTGGTAGTATTATGCTGTGGGGCTGTTTTGCTGCCAATGGAACTGGTGCTTTACAGAGAGTAAATGGGATAATGAAGGAGGATTACCTTCAAATTCTTCAAGATAACCTAACGTCATCAGCCCGAAGATTGGGTCTTGGGCACAGTTGGGTGTTCCAACAGGACAATGACCCCAAACACACATCAAAAGTAGTAATGGAATGGCTAAATCAGGCTAGAATTAAGGTTTTCGAATGGCCTTCCCAAAGTCCTGACTTAAACCCCTTTGAGAACTTGTGGACAATGCTGAAGAAACAAGTCCATGTCAGAAAGCCATCAAATTTAACTGAACTGCACCAATTCTGTCAAGAGGAGTGGTCAAAGATTCAACCAGAAGCTTGCCAGAAGCTTGTGGATGGCTACCAAAAGAGCCTAATTGAAGTGAAAATGGCCAAGGGACATGTTACCAAATATTAGCGCTGCTGTATGTATATTTTTGACCTAGCAGATTTGATCACTTTTTTCTGTTCACCCATAATAAAGTCATAAAATAACTAAACTTCATGAATGTTTTTTTGTGACAAAGAAGTATCTGTTCCAATCACTTTATCAGAGAAATATCAGAGTTGTAGAAATAACTGGAAACTCAAGAGAGCCATGACCTTATGTTCTTCACAAGTGTATTTAAACTTTTGACCACAACTGGAGAAAAATTGACCTTAACTAAAAGGATTTGTTGTTTTGATGGACACCAAAGTCATGTTAAAACGTGCACGTGTCATGTTGAAATGCAAAGTAGTACATTCAGTCTTAGAGACGTTACACCGTGAGAATTAATACATTAACGTGAAAGTTATCTCTTTCAAACATGAAACTTATTACATTGATATGTGAAAGTTATAATGATAAAACATTAAATTTGTCGTCGTGACGAAAATAGGATTCCGGATTCAAGCAGCTGAAATTAGTTTCCTCCGAGGGTGTCTGGGCTCTCCTTAAGAGATAAGTGAAAAGCTCAGTGATATGGGGGATGGGATTGGACTACAGTAGAGCCTTCTCCTCCTCCGCATCGAGAGGAGCCAGATGAGGTGGCTTGGGCATTTCATTAGGATGCCTCCGGGATGTCTCCCTGGTGAGGTGGCACGTCCCACCGGGAGGAGCCCGCGGGCCCGACCCAGGACACACTGGGGAGACTGTCGTTCGACAAGCCTGGGAATGCCTTGGGATCCTCTAAGAAGGGCTGGATGAACTGGCTGGGGAGAGGGATGTCTGGGCTTCTCAGCTGAAGCTGCTGCCCCCTTGACCTGACCTCAGATAAGCAGGAGAAAATGGATGGAGGGATGAAATTTGTCACTTTTTTTTTCCTGGTGTAGCTGAAAATTTTCTGTAAGGTCATTCGTACATGAGGCAGGAATTTTTTTTCTTCTACATATTTTTATACAGTATCACAAAAGTGAGTACCCCCTCACATTTCTGCAAATATTTGTTTGTTTTTATGAGACAACACTGACAAAATGACACTTTGACACAATGAAAAGTAGTCTGTGTGCAGCTTATATAATAGTTCATTTATTTCCCCTCAAAATAACTCAAAATATAGCCATTATTATCCAAACCCTTGGCAACAAAAGTGAGTACACGCCTTAGTAAATACGTACATCCCTAAATGTCCAAATGGCGTACCGCACGCATGCTATTTTTAGACCGTGACATCGCATCGTAAAGCGGAAGTAAAGCCGAAGCGGGACATTATAGACCCGCCTTCACATAGAAACAATGTTATTTGTGCTACTTTGCTGCGGTAATCTTTCAAAAACAAACATGCCGATCACACATTGCTTTTTTGGAACTTGTAGAAACGCCTTTAGACATTACGACATATGAAGGATGTTTCCTTCATACGTTTCCCAAAACCAAAAACTCGGAAGGAAAAAATGTGAAGACTGAATCAACTTGCGCGGACTTTAACACCAGCTCGGTGAATCCATTCACATTTCATATGCAGTAAACATTTTGTTGGGTTGGCATGGTCTTTCAGAGGACAAAGAGGTAAGCTATTTTGATATTTTTAACTTATTTTTTAGCATGACGTAGTGCCGTACTGCTTCTGTCTGACAATGAATGACCTGAAAAGAATTACAATGGTATCTGACTGCCACTGTTAGTTTCTGTTGTAAAAAAAAAAAAAAAAACTTTAGTAAAGGGGAAGTGTAACTAAATTATAGAATTAAGATTTGTTAATAACGAAAAAATTAAAAGCGTTCGTTGGCTGTCTCAGCACCATTTGTGATCGCTTCACAAATTACAAATTCCCCCCAAGAACAGTCAGAGACGTAGGACAACCAGAGGATATAATATATAGGAAAGACGGGGCTGGTGGTAAAGGATAGCTTGTTGAAACAGGAGAATGTCATTGTCAGTCGCGTAAGAAAAAGGTGTCGATAAAAAGGCTAAGGCTATGCTAAGGTCGGCTCTTTTTTTTCGTCTTTTTCAGCCCTCGACACTCAAGCCATCTCTTTAACTGAACATTTTTATGTACTTCAACATCTTTGCAAATGAATTTGGCACCAGGGACATCATTTTCGGAGAGAATTGGTAGGTTTAGCTTTGTAAACATCTTCGTAGACGATTTCCATTCATTTTCTATTGGAGACAAACGATGGCGTGTCCTCCCTTAGCAACAGTAGCTAACGTCATGAATATTAATGAGCGGAAGTGACGTCTTGCTAGCGGTACGCCATTGAGTTTTGCTTGTCATTTTCCCTCCAAAATGTCATGTGACTCGTTACAGGAGTGCTGTCAGCATTGCTGCAGAGATTGAAGAGGTGGGGGGTCAGCCTGTTACTGCTCAGACCATACGCCGCACTCTACATCAAATTGGTGTGCATGGCTGTCACCCCAGGAGGAGGCCTCTTCTGAAGACTGTACACAAGAAAGCCCGCAAACAGTTTGCTGAAGACATGTCAACAAAGCACATGGATTACTGGAACCATGTCCTATGGTCTGATGAGACGGGCGGGCTTTCTTGTGTACTCACTTTTGTTGCCATGGGTTTAGATATTAACGGCTATATTTTGAGTTCTTTTGAGGGGAAAATATATGAACTCTTATTATATAAGCTGCACACAGACTACTTTTCATTGCGTCAAAGTGTCATTTTGTCGGTGTTGTCTCATGAAAAGATATACTTAAATATCTGCAGAAATACGAGGGGTGTACTCACTTTTGTGATACACTGTAGATAATGACCTTATTGAAGTATTTTCGTTATCAATAATGAACCTAAGATTTTACACATTGGCAAATTCTCAAACGCCTTTACAGCTCTTTACATCACTGTTAAGTCAACTCTCCCAACTGGGTTAGCTTGAAAGTTTGCTGTCTCAGTTGTACCTCTATACAGGTTTGCAAACTTTGCCTCGCTCATTTGCAAAGCTAGGTTAAGCTTATGTAAAAGAGATGCATTTCAAGTACGTCGGAGCGCCCGGAAAACAAACATTTCCCCCCTTACGCCCCCGCCAGTGCCCCTCCCCCTTGACAGACGAGTGACAGCTATTTAAATGCAAACTGTCATTAAGGCACACAACCCTGCGCGACACCTGCTTTAATCACGGCAAACAAAGGCGCCGCCAGTGGCCGAGTCGGCGCTCCCGCTCTGTGATATTCAAATGACGGGGCGGCGTAACATCCACAACAACAACATCAAAGAATAGGCAGCGCTCCGCCGAGGGCCTCCCGCCGACGCCGCTAATCACCATCAATTTCCGCCTGATTAAAGCGTGAAGAAATTGGAAACTCTTAGAATCATATGGAGTTTAAATGAAGGCATTGTGTCCTTTTTATTTAACTTTTAAAAGCTTATTGTGCAATTGTACCACCAACAATTTAGCAGAAGAACATTGCTTTTTTACTGTTGGCCTTAGCTTTGACCTTATGAGTCATGCATGACATCTGATTGTTTCATAAATTTGCTTGGGGCTGGAAGTGATTTGTCATGTTCAATGCAATTGACGGTGATAGCCGTCCAAATCCATTAAAACTTTTAACCTTCATTTGCCCTCTTTTTCCCTTTCCATAATTTTACCCTCACTCATCCTCGTTTTTCCTTTTCCAAATTTTTCCCTTCAACTCCCTCTTGTTTACCATTTAAATTTCCTTAGCGAAACATGGACGGCGCCATCTTTGACATTTTCTGCTACGGACTTCCGGTTTAAACAGAACAACATGAAGTGCGGTTGAAGGAAGTGGTGTGTAGATGGTGTAGTTCAGGGTCCACTAAATCCGGACCTCGGTGCCACTTTTCCTGTCGTGTTTTCCACGTCTCTCTCCCTTTAACACACCTGAATCAAATGATTATGTCATCAGCAACCTCTCCAGAAGCCTGATAATGATCCTGATTATTTTGATTCAGGTGTGTTGGAGAAGGGAGACATCGAAAACACGACAGGAAAGGTGGCACCGAGGTCCGGATTTAGTGAACCCTGGTGTAGTTAAACAGCAAAATCAAACCAGAGGAACCCATGGAATCTCCAAAAATGGATTCAACACGACATAGATGAGGCTCCACGACTTTATGTGCTGTGCGTGGTTGTGTGAACTCCTGGAAGCGCTTATACACTCACCGGCCACTTTATTAGGTACACTATTCTAGTAACGGGTTGGACCCCCTTTTGCCTTCAGAAGTGCCTCAATTCTTCGTGGCATAGATTCAACAAGGTGCTGGAAGCATTCCTCAGAGAGTTTGGTCCATATTGACATGATGGCATCACACAGTTGGTGCAGATTTGTCGGCTGCACATCCATGATGCGAATCTCCCGTTCCACCACATACCAGATCTCAATCCAATGGAGCATTTTTGGGGACTGTGGAGGCCATTTCAGTACAGAACGCATTGTCATGTTCAAGAAAACAGTCTGAGATGATTCCAGCTTTATGACATGGCGCATTATCCTGCTGAAAGTAGCCATCAGAAGTTGGGTACATTGTGGTCATAAAGGGATGGACATGGTCAGCATCAATACTCGGTAGGCGGTGGCGTTCCAACGATGCTCAATTGGTACCAAGGGGCCCAAAGAGTGCCAAGAAAATATTCCCCACACCATTACACCACCACCACCAGCCTGAACCGTTGATACAAGGCAGGATGGATCCATGCTTTCATGTTGTTGACGCCAAATTCTGACCCTACCATCCGAATGTTGCAGCAGAAATCGAGACTCATCAGACCAGGCAACGTTTTTCCAATCTTCTATTGTCCAATTTCGACGAGCTTGTGCAAATTGTAGCCGCAGTTTCCTGTTCTTAGCTGAAAGGAGTGGCTCCCGGCGTGGTCGACGTTCGATGTACTGTGCGTGTGCGTTCAGAGATGCTCTTTTGCCTACCTTGGTTGTAACGAGTGGTTATTTGAGTCACTGTTGCCTTTCTATCAGCTCGAACCAGTCTGGCCATTCTCCTCTGGCATCAACAAGGCATTTCCGCCCTTAGAACTGCCGCTCACTGGATATTTTTTTCTTTTTCGGACCATTCTCTGTAAACCCTAGAGATGGTTGTGTGTGAAAATCCCAGTAGATCAGCAGTTTCTGAAATACTCAGACCAGCCCTTCTGGCACCAACAACCACGCCACGTTCAAAGTCACTCAAATCACCTTTCTTTCCCATATTGATGCTTGGTTTGAACAGCAGGAGATTGTCTTAAACCATGTATACATGCCTAAATGCACTGAGTTGCCGCCATGTGATTGGCTGATTAGAAATTAAGTGTTAACGAGCAGTTAGACAGGTGTACCCAATAAAGTGGCCGGTGAGTGTATATATGGTTGGAAGTGGAATGTTTTGACCAGCCATAGACTTCATCATGATAATGACGGGACACATTCTCCAGACACTGCGCCATGCCTTCAAGTAGAGGGCCGTCCTAAACTCCGCTTCAGTCGGTCGAAGTTATTCTCAAACACATGCAGCGATCCAACGCCGGATTTAGGTTTAAAAAATCCGAAAGCTGTACCGCATACAAACAGGAAGGATTGTCTCAGGAGTGATTTGTTTGAGGATTCATGGTAATTCTATTTTTCGTACCATGCATGCATTTTGAAACGTGAAAAAAGTTAATAGGAAAAATTAGCCTGTTAGTGCTCAGACCATACGCCGTACTCTACATTATATCGGTGTGCATGGCTGTCACCCCAGGAGGAAGCTTCTTCTGAAGACTGTACACAGGGAAAGCCTGCAAACAGTTTGCTGAAGACATGTCAACAAAGCACATGGATTACTGGAACCATGCCCTATAGTCTGATGAGATGAAGATTAATTTATTTGGTTCCGATGGTCTCAAGCATGTGTGGCCAGGTGAGGAGTACAAAGATACGTGTGTCATGCCGACAGTCAAGCATGGTGGTGGGAATGACACCCCTCCCACCTCTTCAATCTCTGCAGCAATGCTGACAGCACTTCTCTAATGAGTCACATGACATTTTGGAGGGAAAATGACAAGCAGTACTCAATTTAGGGATGTACGTAGTTCCCATGTGGTGTACTCACTTTTGTTGCCAGGGGTTTAGATATTACTGGCTATATTTTTGAGTTATTTTGAGTGGAAGATAAATTAACTCTGATATAAGCTGCACACAGACTACTTTTCATAGTGTCAAAGTGTCATTTTGTCAGTGTTGTCCCAAGAAAAGATTATACTTAAATATCTGCAGAAATGCGAGGGGTGTACTCACTTTTGTGATACACTGTATTTCCTTCCCATCCGCCCTCTTGTTTTCCTTTTATCATATTTTTTCTCTCACCTTCTTGTTCTCCCTTTTCCATATTTTTCCTTTATCCACCCTCAGATTCTACCTTTTCCATATAAAGCAGGTCAATGGCAGCCACTGAGTAAAGATTTCCATGTGTGAATCTTTTACTATAACGCCATTTTTTGTGTTTATGCATCTACCAAGTTTGTTCTGCAGTCCTTTTTGTCAGAACACAATAAACAAAGTTTCTTTTTTCCCCAAAGTAGAAAGCCATACTTTAAAAATTTTGCTTTGTCTTGGACTTTGGCCTGATGGGTCTCGCTGGTGGTTTCCGTCTTGGATAGCTGAAAGCTGCTCCTCTTCCCAGGCTCGTAATTTTAATTTTAACGAGGGGGGTCACTGGGACGAAACATCCGTCATGCCCGCCAAGGCCCGGCTGGGCATATGTCACTAAAGCAGTTGGGCATTTGTATTGATTACTTTTCTCTTTTATTTTTTTCATCAGAAGCTGCTGCACTGTTTTAACTTGTCTTTTGTCTCCACATAATGCATCTAAATTATGATAAGCGTATGTAAGTGTATTCTATTGTTTATAAATGTTTCATCAGCACGCATCTCCTCCGCCGCCACCCATACATAATCAAGGGAGCCTTAAACAAGCGTACGCTAGGCTATTTCCTCTTAAGATGCAAATGTGCTTTATCATTGACGCCGTGGAGCACTTTTGTGCTTGTGGACGTTCTCTTTGCAAAAGGATTAAAACACCGAGTTTACGAAGCGCAACATTAGCGTCGGCGTCGCAGGTGTTGCTAGCATTTCGGATGCCGTGCGTTTTTATTAAACATCTGGTCGGTGGCGCGGTGGGGGAATAAATCAGCGGCCTCTTTGACTAATCAAACGTAATCACACCGGCATTCTGCTGGAAGTAATTAACAGGCACGGCTCGGAACATACATATATCGACTTCAATCTGCTCGGAATCGCAAAGGACATCGTTATGGGGCCTCGCATGTAGAAGTCACGCACCGGCAAAGCTGGAATGACTGTAAATGAGTTTTCACACAGTTAATTGCAAGTTAGAAAACCTGTTTTTAAGCTGCACCTGTATCAAAAGTCAAAAGTGTTGCGCTTGATTATGAGTGGAGGAATGCAGTAGTGAACCAGGGGCGTCATTTAATCATTTTAAGGCCCCGGGCAAACACAGTCACGGGACCCGACGCGTACCTTTTTTCCCCTCGAGCAAAGTTTTCATTAGTCATCCACAGCAATTTGCACATAGCGGAAGCTATCATATGGAGCTCCATGGTGAGTTGTGTGGAACAAGGCTGATTCTCATTTACGAGTGGGGGCAATGCTAACACTATTGAGCTTATCATGTATCACCAATAGGCAGGTGGGTAGAGTAGCCAAAAATTTTACTCAAGAGTAGCGTTACTTCAAAATAATATTACTCAAGTAAAAGTAGTCATCCAAAAAATGTACTCAAGTACAAGTAAATAAGTATTTCGTGAAAAGAATACTCAAGTAATGAGTAACATTGTGAGTAACTGCTTGCAATGTTTTTTTTATTCGTCCAAAGAGCATGAGTGTTCTCTGGTGAAGAAAATAGTTCCTAGTAGAGATGTCCCGATCACGTCATTTTCAAAGCATCGGAATCAGCAAAAAAATATCGGCCATGCCTATTTTTAATATATATATGTATATTTTTTAATTAAATCGTTTTCTAATTGTATTTAACGTTACAGACATAATGTTACACTCATTCAGAGGCTTTAGTTTAGGCTTAAGGTAGGGTTATCAAATTTATCCCGATAACGGCGGTAATAAGTTTTTTTAAAAAAAATGTACCACGTTAAAATATTTAACGCAATTAATGCATGCGTTGCACGAACCACTCACACATTGTCGCGCTCAATCTGTAATTGCATCATTTTAACTATATATAGAGATAAAAGGCAGCGTAATATGAGTAGAGTGAATTTTGGCAGACTTTGGATCCTTTTTTAATTGGCTAAAGCCTTACAACCCCTCTCCCTACGATTAGAAATATCATGGGAAGCAATGTGGGGAAGCAAGGTAGCAATTGATCTTTTGCTTAACACCTTAAGTTATTTCCCAATGCAGAGAATATATATCAATTGGTAGCACTACGCACAGTCATGGTTCCACTTCCCATCATGCATTGGGGCATGGCTACAGTATCATTTACTGAAAGCTCAACAAATACACTAGATGGCAATATTTAGTCACAATATACAAAGTCACAAGTATTTCTATCCATGGATCCCTCTCACAGAATATTAATAATGTAAATGCCATCTTGAGGATTTATTGTCATAATAAACAAATACAGTACTTATGTACCGTATGTTGAATGTATATATCCGTCTTGTGTCTTATCTTTTCATTCCAACAATTTACAGAAAAATATGGCATATTTTAGAGATGGTTTGAATTGCGATTAATTACAATAATTAATTTTTAAGCTGTAATTAACTCGATAAAAATTTTTAATCGTTTGACAGCCCTAATATATATTTTTAAAATGCCCTCCTGTTCAAAAATTTTCTTCCCCCAGAAAATTGAGATTTTAAGCTTTCCAATGATGTATCAGACATGCATATAGGACAATTTTGAAAGTTGGCTAAACAAATACAGCACTTATGTACTGTATGTTGAATGTATATATTCGTCCGAGTTTTATTCATTTTATTCTTAATGCATTGCCAAAATGTATATGATCGGGAAAAATTATCGGGAATGATTGGAATTGAATCGGGAGCAAAAAAAAAAGCAATCAGATCGGGAAATATCGGGATCGGCAGATACTCAAACTAAAATGATCGGGATCGGATCGGGAGCAAAAAAACATGATCGGAACAACCCTAGTTCCTAGTTTGAATAGTGAATAGTTCCTTCATAATTACTAATATGAAATTAAAAGCATCATATCTCCGGTTTTCCGCGGTTAATCGGTGCCAAATAAAAACTAGCAGAGAGGTTAAAATATGCGCTTTCGAGTCATGTTTAGGGCAGCGTTCCATGTCAAATACCGTATTGGCCCGAACATAAGACGGCCCTAATTATAAGACCTCCCCCTTCTTTTTCAAGTCCCATGTTTGATAAAGACTTTTTGAACACCAAATTTTTATACAGAAAATAATTCCAGTACATCCGAAACAAATGATTATAACAATATATTTGAGAGAAAAAGCATGTTATTTTGCCTCATTCAAATCTTAATATCTGAACATTTAAATATGTAAACGAAAGTGCAATCACATTCGTAAATGAATGAACATTTCTGGTTTTTGAAATGTAACTGTAGTCTTGAAACAAATCTGAATAAGGAAAAACATTGCAATAAAATAATGCAAACTGGTTAAACTAAAAAGAGTAGCTGAGATCTGTTATGACAGAACATCGCTTCAATGATATCCGGCGCCATCTAGCGTCGTGAATGGGGACAGTATCTGAAATCTGTCAAGACAGAACATCGCTTCAATGAAATCTGGCGCCATCTAGCGTCGTGAATAGGTATAATGTCTAGACCGCAAATATAAGACGACCCCCTCTTTTTCAGTGTTATTTTAATGCAAAAAAACCCCACCGTCTTATATACGGTACTTCATTTTTATGGTGCTTTAAAGACATTACGTGATTGAACAGGCTTGCGTGAACATTGAACGACAAGCTTGCGTCCGATTGGTTTAATGGAGTCGTAATTATTGTTGTGACGTCCCATTAGTGAACTTGGTAAAAACAATAATACCTGACTGCTGCCGACAGCCGCTACACTCTGAGACCCCCAATTTGGCCAACTTTTGAAATTGTCCGATATGCATGTGTGATACATCATTGGAAAGCTTAAAATCTCAATTGTCTGGGGGAAGAAAAATTTTGAACAGGAGGGCATTAAAAAAAAAAAAAATTAAACAGTGAAACCCTATCTGGAGGTGAGAGCATGAAAGAGCATAATTAAAGACGGCGTGACTTTTGCGAAATATTATTGCGTACTTACCTTGTTTCGATTCAAAATCTCCATGTAGCATGTATCACTGACAAGACACAGCTGTGAATGGTCACAGCTGGATTTTTTGGGGGGATTTTATGGGTGAAACATGGTTATATAACAAGGGTTGCGATGCAGAAATCGCAGACATAGGGAGTGGTCGAGATTTTCTTTTTCATATATTTACCCTTTTGAACGCTTTTTCCCCCCAATTTTTCTTTGTTTGGATTGACTATTTATCATCTAACATATCGGAGAAAATGGGCCAGTAACCAAAAAAAATACAATTAAGGGATAGTTATAAGGTAGATATTCGTGACCTTTTTTTAGACACCATTTTTTTTCATTGTGTTGTAATTTGATTTAAAGTTTAAAATACGCAAGTGAATATTTATTTATTTATTTTTAAACGAAATATTGGACATCAATTAATGATTCCAAGCTAAAAATGATAGACATTTTGAATAATAAATATATTTAATTACCTTCGTTTTATGGCTGGGTCATCTGTAAATGGGGGTTTCCAGGGTAAAACGGACAAATTAAAAATTGTTTGGGGGCTTAATGCGCCATGAATCTGCTATGGCAGCATATAGACATTGTTCTATCAAACAACAGTTGTTTTGGCTCAAAATGCAGCAGTTTCTTTTAGTGGCGGAACACACAGACAAGACTGAAAAAGCAGTTTCTGCTCTTGCACTCCTCTTTAAAAGAAACTGCTTTATTTTAAGCCAAAACAATCGTTGTGTTTGATAGAACAATATGTCTATACTGTATGCTGCCATGGCAGATTCATGGCGCATTAAGCCCCTGAAATATTTTGTCTGTTTTACCCTTGAAACTCCCGTTTACAGACGTTGCGCAACTGCTTTTGTTTCAACCCATCCATAAAACAAAGGTAATTATATTTATTATTCAAAATGTCCGTCATTTTTAGTCTAGAATCATTCATTTATGTCTAATATTTCGTTTAAAAAAAAAAAAAAAAGACTTAAAAAAATTATTCACTCGCATATTTTAAACTTTTAAACAAATTACGTCACAATGAAAAAAAATGGCGTCTGTAAAAAAAGTCAGGGATATCTACCTCATAACTATTGTTTAATTGTATTTTTTGTTGTTGTTGTCACTGTTGCATTTTCTCCACTATGTCAGATGATGGGTAAATATATGAAAAAGAAAATTTCAACCACTCCTTGATGTCTGCCATTTTTGCATCGCGACACTTGTTATATAACCATGTTTCACCCAATAAATCCCGAAATAATCCAGCTGTGGCCATTCACAGCTGTGTCTTGACACTCAGTGATACATGACATGCTACATGGAGTTTTTGGATCGAAACAAGGTAAGTGCGCGATAATATCTCGTTAAAGTCATGGTGTCTTTAATTCTGCTCTCGTGTACTCTCACCTCCAGTTAGGGTTTTGCTGTTTAAAAAATATAAATATTAGGGCTGTCAAAATTATCGCGTTAACAGGCGGTAATTTTTTCAAATAATCACCTTAAAATATTTGACGCAATTAACGCACATGCCCCACTTAGATTAAAATGACAGCAGTGTCATGTCCACTTGTTACTTGTTTTTTGTTGTTTGGCGCCCTCTGCTGGCGCTTGGGTCCAAATGATTTTATGGGTTTGGGGAGTGAGCATGGTGTAATGACATCAACAATGGCGAGCTACTAGTTTATTTTTTTTATTAGAAATTTTTACACATTTTAATAACGAAAACATTAAGAGGGATTTTAAAATAAAAATTTAATATAAAATTTCTATACCTTGTACATTTATCTTTTAAGAACTAATTTTAAAAAAAATTAATCACGTTAAGTAATTAACGTATGCGCTGCATGACCCACTCACGCATTGCCGCATTCAAACTTTAAAGACTCCGTTTTACCTATAAATAGCGCTAAAAGGCAGTGTATAATGAGTAGAGAGAATTTTGACAGCCTTTGGAGCCATTTTTTTATGTGGCTAAAGCCTCACAATACCTCTCTCAGCAATTAAAATCGTGGGAGGCAATGTGGGGAAGAAAGGTAGTAGTTGATCATTTTCTTAACACCCTATGTTCTTTCCCAGGGGTCATGAATTAAAAATCCTCTGGGTCCGAAATTAAAAAATAACAACAATCTCGGGTCTGGAAATATTTTTAATGCTTCTTTTTTTTCCAAAAAATACAAACGTATCTTTATGTGGCCATGCTGATAATTACAACATTCAAAAATGTAAATAAAATATAAAAAATAAATTTATAGTAAGTAATAAAGAATATTTAATAATAATTAATTAGTAATAAATAATAAAGTGATTATATTGAGCCCTTAATTTTTTGAGAACGGATGACAGAGTTAATATGGAAACTTTGCGAAAAAGCTCGTCACATAGTGCCTTTTCAAATTGCTGCTTTTTACAAGCGCTACCGTTGTTCAGCCATTCCTTACTATGCCACGAAACGCCTACACAATGCTCAGCGCGCTTGCGCAAGCATCCACACGCATGCGCACATCGGTCAGAAGCGGCAAGTACTCACTATTTTTGTTTTTATTTAGTTTTTTTAGAACCTTTTCATTGCCTCAAAAATACTTTTTGCATGTATTACCCTCTCATACTTTTAACCATTGTGGTTTTTTTGTGTTAGCTTTGAAGCAGTTGACCACATTAGTCACGTAGCGTATTTAAACCGTCCTTATTTGGTATAACTGCATTTAAGTATTTTCTTAAGGCATTTTAGTACGTTCTGCCTGTATGCATCCAAACAAAACAAGTTTAGCGCGCACGGTATTACTTTGGGTCTCAAATTCGACTAATGTAGCACGTTTCGCCGATGTAGCAGATTTTGCCAGAACACCATCTCTGAACAGATGAGGCATGATAGCGGTCTTGTGCTGCCGCCAGGTAAAATGAACAAAAATGTGTTGGTCTACTCCTCCTTAAACACTCCGTTTTCTGCATCAATCTTGCGTAGTTTTGAGCACGCCATTTGCCGTACCTTTTCGCCTGTTCCTCCAACTTCATTCGGCTCAGTTTTTGGCTGTCACTCCGCGGAGTCTGGAAAGCGAGTGTGAGACATGCTGTTCTAAAAATAACTTTCAAATGCTTCGCTCCCATTGGCTGGCTCACACGCATCACCGCCAGTGTTGTTAATAACGGCGTTACAATATAACGGCGTTACTAACGGCGTTATTTTTTTCAGTAGTGGGTAATCTAATTACTTTTCTCATCTTGGCAACGCCGTTACCGTTACTGAGGACGGAAAGGCATGCGTTACTATGCGTTACTATATTGGTCGAAAAGTCTGAGGGAGACGGACTCACCGAGATGACAGAGCAGAGCAGGAGTGGGGAGAGGCAAGAAAGTTGTGACGCCGAGCAAACGCCATGCTAGGTAGCTCCAATAATACATGTTGTAGCCGATAGCCTACAAACTACGCCCGCATGTTATGGTAGATATGGTAGACATGGTAGATATCACATATACTGTATATAGATATAACTAGATGCAAAATGACAGACATGGCACTAAATGCGTTAGTAGACAGCCGCCATCTTGAAGCAGTAGACTTTTTAGGACGGCTGTTGTAGAGAACCTTCCAAGCGAACCTAAGTAACTTTTTATATAAAATACTTCTAAATCGGCAAAATCTTGACTTGAATCTATCTTTAAATGATGAAACAGTTTTAAAACTTTCATATGTCGAAAGTAGAGAGAAGGGAACTAATGCAATAATGGGACCAATTCTAACAACTTTTAACAGTTGATTCAGGGTAAAGAGTAAATTAGGGTAAAGAATTGGGCTCGGGCCAATTGTACCCAAAACCTTCACAAAAAACTTCACATAGTGTGGCCAATGTTTTTTTTTTTTTTTTTTTTTTTTTTTTTTAGGAAAAAAAAAAAAAGTAATTATCACCAATTACTTTGCCAAGTAACTAATCACTCTTACATTCAGGTAATTGAGTTACTAACCTAATTACTTTTTGGGAGAAGTAATTTGTAACTATAATTAATTTTTTTCAGTAAGATTAACAACACTGGTCACCGCTAAGGTTTTTGTTTGTTGCCCAACTCCGCTCTCCAAACCCGCAGGAAAAATGATTTTTGTTGTTGCAACGTGTATTAGTCTGGACAGCTTGAGATCTGGTCCAGACTGATTCGGGGTCCGGAACCGGACCGAGGTCCGCGGTTCCGTGACCTCTGTTCTATCCCAACGCAGAGAAGATATGTCAATTGGTGCCCCTACGCACAGTCGTGGTTGCACTTCCCATCATGCATTTGGGCAGAAGTTAAATGGCTGCAGTATCATTTACTGAAAGCTCAACAAATACACTAGATGGCAATATTTAGTCACAATATACAAAGTCACATTTATCCTTTAAGAATTACAAGTCTTTCTATCCGTGGATCCCTCACAGAAAGAATGTTAATAATGTTAATGCCGTCTTGTTGATTTATTGTTATAATAAACAAATACAGTACTTATGTACCGTATGTTGAATGTATATATCCGTCTTGTGTCTTATCATTTCATTCCAACAATTTACAGAAAAATATGGCATATTTTATAGATGGTTTGAATTGCGATTAATTACCAATAATTAATTTTTAAGCTGTAATTAACTCGATAAAAAATTTTAATCGTTTGACAGCCCTAATATATATTTTTAAAATGCCCTCCTGTTCAAAAATTTTCTTCCCCCAGAAAATTGAGATTTTAAGCTTTCCAATGATGTATCAGACATGCATATAGGACAATTTTGAAAGTTGGCTAAATTGGGGATCTCAGAGTTGAACTTCAAGTCACCTGAGTGTTTTCCGTCTTATATATATATAAGTGTGAAAATGTCTAAACTTTGTCCATAATTTGGTGGCTCCTTTTATTTGTGTCTAACTCAAAGCTCAGGGCCAGATTCAGCACTCCAAATCTTTTTTTTTTTTTTTTTTTGTGGTCCCTGAAAGCAAATCATGTCACGTCAAATCCCCCCCCCGCTAAAATACCAAAATTTCAGATTGCTCTCAAATAAAAAGGAAATATTACAAACATTTTGTGGAAAAAAAGTCTCACCTCGAAAATAGGAATATACATTCATGTGTGTACAAAATGAATGAATGAGTTAAGCATCGGCACCTGAAAAAGTACTTTACTAAAGAAAATACACTTTTCACCTTGACTAGAAACTTTTCTAAGCACGCACAATGTCTTACGGAGGGCCTAGTTTGGCCTTGCATATACCAACACATCTAATTTGAAGCTATTACACACGCATCCACACATGTGGGCCGTAAAAAGATTAGACCTTCGCTGTGCACAAAATACCTGAGCCATGACAGTGAATGATGGCTTTATTTAAAGTCATAATCGTTTTAATAAATGAAGTACAGGCTGCCGCGGTGAACCTGCGCAACGTGATTAAATACGCCGATCTTTGGCTAATTAGCTTCCTGCAGGTATTAAGCACAAAATGCCGAGCTGCCCCAAAACTGGCTGGAAAGAAGGCGCACATTTCCGCTGTATATTGGCCCGCAAAGCTCACCAAGCCTCCATCAGATAAGGATTTGAGGCGCTTACTTTCCAGCTGACATTTAGAGGGAAAGAAGCCGTAGAAGTCACCTTCATATGGAAGTCATCGATCCACACTACGGTGGAGACAATAAGTGAGATGTTTTCATTTGATTTGAGGCCGTCAGACTGACATGAGGAATCCACACTTGGTAATGAGGCAGCAAAACCCAACAGTGGATCTATACATCAAGTCTGTTTTTTTGGTTTGAAGGCATTCGGGGAAACAGATCGGCTGTCAAAGGCACGCCGAGCAACAGGTGGCGCTACAGAGTATAGCCATTAGGCCATTCGTTGAATGGTCACTACCAGGCCTCTCAGTCCAAATGGATTGGACGATGGCAGTCAATTCATCCATATTCTTGAGTGCGTGTGTGCAACAGAATCAATACCTTTTGCTTGGCTCGGTTAAAAGATGACAGATCTGAATTGTCATATGAAACATGCAGGGAGACAGGCTGGAGAGCTTGTCTAAGATATTTCAGATGGGAAAGGGAAAACAAGGGTGACTGAGGGAAAAGAAATGGGTCATTGAGGGACAAAATTATCGAAAAGAAAAACAAAGCTACTTTCACATACGTACACCTGAACACCGTTTAAATCCCAGGATTTAAATCTATTGTGATGAAACAACATTGCAATAATTGCACTAACAAACAAAATGAGGTCTAACTGTAGTCTTGAAACAAATCTGAATAAGGAAAAACATTGAGACTAGCATTGAGAGTAGCTGAGATCTGTCATGACCAGTGTTGTTAATAACGGCGTTACAATATAACGGCGTTACTAACGGCGTTATTTTTTTCAGTAGTGAGTAATCTAATTAATTACTTTTCTCATCCTGGCAACGCCGTTACCGTTACTGAGGCAGGAAAGGCGTGCGTTACTATGCGTTACTAAGTTGGTTGAATAAAAAAAGTCAGAGAGACGGACTCACGGAAACGAGAGAGCAGAGCAGGAGTGGGGAAGACGCCGTTGCAAACGCATGCTAGGTGGCTCCAACAATACCTGACTATAGCCTACAAACTACGCCCACATGATACGGTAGATATCACATATTATAGAACTAGATGCAAATGTTAGACACGGCTGCATTGGCAACATGTTTAAGGACTACATGCGTTAGTAAACAGCCGCCATCTTAAAGCAGTAGACCTCTCAGGAAGGCTCTGTTGTAGAGATCCTTCCTAGCGAACCGATTTATCATTATTATTATTATTTTTTAATCTAAAATGGTCCTAAATCGGCAAAATCTTGACTTAAATCTATCTTTAAATGATGAAACAGTTTTAAAACTTACACATGTTGAAAGTAGACAGAAGGGAACTAATGCAATAGCGGGAGCAATTTTAACAACTTTAACGGTTGATTCACAACTTTAAATGACTTCCACACATAGCAAAGGTTACTATGTAGTTATCGCAATACCCTTGTGTCTAGTTAAGTGGAGGGTAAAGAATTGGGCTAGGGCCAATTGTCCCAAAACCCCTTTAAACTTCACATTGTGTGACCTTTTTTTTTTTTTTTTTTGAGAAAAAACAAAACATGAAAATTATCACTAGTTACTTTGCCAAGTAACTAATTACTCTTAAATTCAGGTAACTGAGTTACTAACGCAATTACTTTTTGGGAGAAGTAATTTGTAACTGTAATTAATTACTTTTTTAAAGTAAAATTAACAACACTGGTCATGACAGAACATTACTCCACAAGTTCAGCATTCGCTTCAATGATATCTGGCGCCATCTAGCGACGAGAATGGGTATAATGTCTAGACCCCGAATATTAGACGACACCCTCTATTTCAGTCTTATTTCAATGCAAAAAAACGTCTTATATTCGGGCCAATACGGTAAATATACATATTGAAATTTTTGTTTTTGTTAATAACACCATCTGAAACCTAGCTTGCTACCGGGCAGAGGTGGGTGGTAATGCGTTACATGTACTCCGTTGTATTTACTTGAAAACTTTTTGAGAAAAATGTATTTCTAAGAGTAGTTTTACGAAGCTATACTTTTAACTTGAGTAGATTTGTGAATGAAAAAAAAAACTACTCTTACTCCGCTAGTTTGGGCTACACTGGAGTCATAACCAGTGTTGTCACGGATTACTTAAAAAAGTAAATTAATTGCTGATTACTGATTACACCTCAAAAAAGTAATCTAGTTACTTTACTGATTACTTTATTAAAGTAACAAAGTTACTTTAAAAGTAACTTATTAGTTAGTTTTTACCAATATTTCTCCTTTTGCTGCCTCAACATAAAAATAACAGAAAAATGTCATCGGGTGTAATTGAGTTTTTCACATAAGGCTTAATCTTTGAGTTAGCGGGGCTTTGATAAGTCGACCACCATTGACTCGCCATAGCTTAGCCATTCCGGAGCCCTAAAATGAACAAATAACTGACAAACTGCATGAAATTTGTTTAAATCAACGACTAATTGAACCCCCGCTAACTTCAAGATTAAGTCTAATGTAAAAAATTCTGAACTTCCCCTTTGAGATTAATAGACAACATTTAACGGCTCGGTCTTTAAGTAGTAAAGCAATAAAACAAACAACAAAAATGAATGAAATGAACAAAAATCCCGCAACGTAAAGTTTTCATAATTGGTCAAAATCATTTTTCGAACAGATCATGTGACTAGCATCTTGGAGACTATCCTTTGCTTTGCTTAGCCAAAACTACACCAGAGGAGGCAAGATGGATATTTAGAATTTCTTTAAACCTAAGCTGTCAAACGCTACCAACAACAACTTGAACAACAGTTGATTAAACTCGAACAGTGTCAAGATGTGTACATATATACTGTATAGTATTGGCCAAAAGTTTGGAGATACCTCAAAGGTGGATACTTTGAAGAATGTAGAAGACAAAACCTGTTTTCAGTTACTTCACTTTTTTTGCCATTCCACATGTTCGTTCATAGTTTTGATATCTTCAGTGAGAATTTACAACAGTAGTGAAAATATACAAAACGCAAAAATTATGAAGTGTGTCCAACCTTTTGACTTTTGTTTCAGAGTCTTCAACATGCTTCTCCCCCCAGTCCCACAAATGTAAAACTCCGCCTATGATTACAAACTCTAACTATAAAATGTACATAATTACACATATTATAAAGGCTGGTTACAAACTGTAGAAGTGCTGGGTGTCTCGTTACCTGTTGGCTTTGTTTCGAGTTTTTTCGCGTTGTGCTGTAATTCCAAGTGCTTCCTTGTTGAATTAGATGTCGAGTTTTTGCGTACGACAGTCTTTCCGAGCCAGCGCAGAGTTTGCAACGCACAGAGATATTTTTGTCATCTTTACTGGACGGATGTGAAGTAATTGCTTGATCTCCAATGAGCAAATGCAGCCGTTTGTTGTATCTCTCCGGCTCCTTTACTGTTAGCATCCGGATAGGTAGCCAACTAGCCATGCTATGTTGTTGACCGCCGTGGCAGACGGCGCGCACACACACAGCATGTTAATACACGTGACCCGTTTTTTTCCCGATGAGAAAACGTGAGATGTGATGTCACTCCCTAACTCAAGAGCAGTATTTTCTATTCAAATGCTCTTCGTACATGACAACAGTAGTCTTCATTCTACGTACAGTATGAGGCAACAACAAAATAGTAACGCACAGGCACCGAGGAAACTAACTTTAATCAGATTACTGGCTTGGAAAAAAGAAAGAAAGTAATCAGATTACAGTAACGCGTTACTGACAACACTGGTCATTACATTTCTCCTTTTTATTCTACCTAATAGATTTATTATTTTTTTGCCAGTGATGCCAAGAGTAGCACTACCAATTTCTCCAATGAGACGTCGCAACAATAATTACATGACTCCATTACACAAATCTGACGCCAGCTTGCCGTTCTATGATCACGCAAGCCTGTTCAATCACGCGTTTTTAAAGCACCGTCACAAATGAAGTATTTGACAGGGAGCGCTGCCCTCAACATAAATCGAAAGCGTAGATTTTAACCTCTTTCCCAGTTTTTATTTGTAACCGATTGACCTCGGAAAACCGGAAATAGGATCCTTTTAACTCATTCACTCCCAGCCATTTTCACCGTTGCAACCCCCGGTGCAAGGCCCACAGAAAATTGTTTTATTGCTATATAAACATGGAACCCACCCAAAGAAAGATTAGACTCTCTTCTTTCAAAAGTTAGTTCATATCTTTTTCCATTCTTTAGAAATCAGCATTAGAAAATAGCTTAGTTTGAGCAATTTTCCAATTTCTGATGAAAAAACAGAGGAATTGAGCTTTTTGTAAAAGCATACATTTCAAACATAACTTTGACTTTAACACAGCTATTTTTTGCTTTTGTGACATCCTAAACATCTGAATAATGTTTTCCTTCTACAAAAGGGGATGGCGTGGCTCAGTGGTAGAGTAGTTGTCCCCCAACCCAGAGGTTGGGGATTCGATTCTCTGCCCTGATGAACTCTCCTAAGTATCCTTGAGCAAGATACTGAACCCCACATTGCTCCTAGTGCTGCATCACCAGTAGGTAGATGGCAATGTAGTGTAAAGCGCTTTGAGCACCTTGAAAGGTGGAAAAGCGCTATACAAATATAACACCATTTACAAAAATAACAAACAACAAGACAAATAGAGCTTTTGATAGCAAAGTAACAATTTATTTACACATAACTAAACTATTGAACAGAGAGATGACGCTGTTGTGGCTGCGACAGCCGGGCTAAACTTTTCTCTCATCGCCACCGGTCTCATCAAGATGGATTTTTGTGAGTCTTTCTTTTGTGGTGACCGCTGCCTCATAGCGGAGTTTGCCTGGGGAACTTGTGTGGGGCATGTTGTGTTCCTGGGGTGGAACTGGTTTGGCCGTGCGCGTTTCCGGCTGAGTCGCGGGGGACGCGAGCGCCTGAGCAAGGCGGTGCGGCTCTACTCGGAGCAGCACGGACTCAACAGCATCGGCCGCTGCACCAGTCGTTCTACTCGGTCGTCCAGCGCCTGGCGTCCCGGCCGTCCTCCCGGTCGTCCTGCTCGGACTTCCCGCACCTGGCGTCCTGTACGTCCTCCTGGTCGTCCATTCGGTCCGTTGAATTGGGTTGCGGGTCTTACCAAATGCCAACTGCCCCCCAGTGGCCAGTTTTATTGCTTTAAAATGCATTTTCAGCGTTGTGCTTTGGAGCGAAGCTGCATCAGAACCTAGATGTCGCTTGTGGGGAAAAAAAAAAAAAAAAAATGCAAAAGACTTATAAATACGTTTTTTGGACACTGAAACAATTAAAAATAGAACGTATTTATACGTTTTTGGGAGCAAATGAGTTAATTTCCTAATACTAATTATGAAGGAAGTATTCACTATTTAAACTAGGAAGCATTTTCTCCACTAGAGGGCACTTATGCTCTTTGGACGAATAATGCTTCATTTCTGTCTTTTTTTTTTTTTTTGGTCTACTGTCGGAATTCAATGATTAATTTTTTTTTTGTATGTCTTTAATGGGTTATTGTACAGTATCATCATAACAACAGTTCCTACAGATAAGTGTGTGCTGGGCGAAAAAATAACATTGTTTAAAATAAAATGCAGTTACTCACAATGTTACTCATTACTTGAGTATTCTTTTCACTGGATACTTTTTAACTTGTACTTCAGTACATTTTTTGATTGACTACTTTTACTAGAGTAATATAATTTTTTTAAGTAACGCTGCTCTTACTTGAGTACATTTTTTGGCTACTCTACCCACCTCTGCTACCTTTGAATAAGGCGCTGTTGGAACGGAAAAGTAAACTGTTGACACAGGAGGCGTTAAGATGGCACAAAAGCAGCGACTTTTTCTAAAATTCAATTCGACGTCGAAAATGAAGTTGATTGTCCTTTGTTGTCTTCAAATAGGTAAGACATGCTTGCATTGTAGCCATATCATTGCTTGCTGTTGCTGTTGAGCTGCCGCGGTGCAGAGCACTGTTGGATATTCGTGTGCAATTTATTTTAGTGTTGTGGAAAGTGGGTTTTAAACCGAGGCTTATTGGCCCTTTTAGTTTCCAAATGCGTTCCTGTGTCATTGCGCCATCTAGTTGCGGGGATTTGCATTAAAAAATACGGGCGCTTTGATTTCCAATACAAAAACTCCAACACATACTGTAGCTGAAATAGAACATAAGTCTTTGTAGTAACTTAGTAGTAGTACGTAAACATGCATGCGTGTGTACTGCCATTTTGTACGCCTTGTATGGAGAAAATGCATGACATGTTTGGCTCAAAACGGCTGTTTTTGGATGGGTAAAAACTAGTGATGCACGATAATACATTTTTCAACCGATACCGATATCGCCGGCCGCCTGCCGGATCGGCCAGAGCGGCAGGATACCGTTGGAAGACGGCTACTTGTCGACTATCGGTCACGTGCCAGTGTTTAGCCTTAGATGTTGAGTTGATTTTGACTTTACCACCCGCTTTGGGCTGAATTCCCAAACAACCCAACTCCGGGAAGGCCGCAGCGTCTCTCCGTCGACACAAGCCGCGTAGCTTGGCTTTGTTTATGTCTGTTTACATTAGCAATAGCATTCGCACTAGCAGCAGCCTCGTATTCGTTCCAAAAATCTTTGTGATGCAGCTTTAAATGGCTGATCGAGTTTAGTGGTGTTGAATGAAGACGCTTTTTTCCGCCTTGTGAAACTTCTGCAGTGCATTTTTTGCAGACGGAAAGAGCATCGTTTTTTTTTCACACACGGATAAATTCAGCCAAGCAGTTGACAGAGCCGCCATGCTCGCCACTGTTGTCACGCTGTTGTGTAACCCTGCCTCAAATGTTTACCGAAATTTCCGGGTCTGCAGTGAGTCAGCAACACACACACTTTTGTGAAATATACGATGTTTATTGTAGAAAAAGGAAGAAAGCAAACACATCAATAACGCTAGATATAGATTGTCATTTCTAAGATCCCCGCGCTACTGTTAAAGCACACAAGATATTTCTTTAAGCAATCAAAACTCTTACCGTTGACAAGCGGGCGGACAGCTGACACCCCGGTCGAGCTGCAGAGGAATATAAGCTAGGCGTCCGTATACTGACCGTAGCAGACTCTAACCGAAGAGGAAAATATCCCCGGCTCTTATAGTGGTGCACCACGTGAGAGAAGAGATGGTCAGCCCCTTCCCTCAAGTGACGAGCCACTTGCTCAATGGTATCGTTACACATGTTTTGAGATCCAATGGTTTCGTTACACGTGGTTTGACACATGTTTTGTCATCACTCATCACAAAGATGTCAAAGTGGCGAGGAAAACAAGGTAAAGGGAATCCTACATAACAAGGATGCCAAAGTGGCGAAGATAACAAGGTTACAGTCATAAAAGGGACTAAAGTAGACATGGCCAGGTACGGCCCGGGGGCCAAATGCGGCCCGTGGTCAAATTTCATCCGGCCCCCAGCCTCTGTCATAAAAACGTCTGGCCCGCACACAGACTTAATAAATTGGTCAGCTGTACTGCTACCAGCATATGAAGTAGCTTACACACTTAATGCTGGTCCTCATTTAGCAACTAACAGGCAGCAGCACGCTAAGCAACATTACCCCATGTGACCTCTTACTTCCAATTTTCTAAATTGGTGACTATCAACAAAAAAAAGTTGACTGCGACGACCGACGCTTCAAGGGTAGGTGGAAATTGGACTATTTCTTCACTAAAATAGGCAACAACTGTGTCTGCCTCATTTGCAAAGAGACAGTCGCTGTTTTTAGAGTTCAATGTGAGGCGATATTACCAAACAAGAAACGCTGACATGTATGACAAGATAACAGGAATGATACGCAGCAAGAAATTGAAGCAACTTGAAGCTAGTTTAATTTCACAGCAGCAGTATTTCACATGAGCCCGAGAGTAAAAGACAACGCCACAAAGGCTAGTTGCGACATTGTTCAAATTATTAATTAAAAAAAATAATACAGCAAATGTGACACAAAAAATGGCTTGCTAAAATTTCCTTAAATATATTGTTCTACGTAAAGGACATCAGCCAAGGTCGACCCCCCACATTTTTTCCCTTTGCAAAAACACCCCTGGACTAAGGGAATCAACGCAATATGCTGATTCATTCCGGGTCATATTATATTTATCCCAACAAAGCTGCTTTGGTTGCGCACATAGGGATGGGAATCGAAATCCGATTCCAATTCGGAACCGGTTTCGAGGCCTCGACATCATAATGAAAAAGCCTTAACGATCCCTTTGACGATCCCTAAAGACGCATATTGCGTCGTGACGTGTCTTTTTGTCCAGACGCATCAAACTAGCATGGCGCCAAGAACCACTCGCTCCAAAGTTTGGCTACACTTCACCAGGAAAAAGGGTGAAAATGAGAGGTTACGATAGTTTAGCACGAACATTGCCGCCGTAAACATAACAATGACAGCATGTAGGTTCGAACGCTCGAAAGTGTGTCTTCACTTCACGTCCTCACCGAGACGCTAAGGCTCAGTCCTGGCTATACAGCTAGCTAAACTCCCAAATGACGATGCAGAAGACGTTGGTATAATTTGCTGACTTTATTCAACCATCACTTGAAACTAAAAATAGAAATGAAATCAATTTCGTCCCCAATAACAAACAGGTTTGCATCAACGTAAATCAGCGATGATTAGTTGCTAACACAGTAATAACAAACAGTTAGCATGCGTTCGCTAGCATTAGCACATCGTTTAAACCACTACACAACTGGATTTAAGTGTCTGATCGGGAGTGGAAACATACAACAACAACACAGAAGATGATACATACAGACGTTGGCTCTGTAGATATTTTACAAACATTAACAAAGAACCTAGGCTCGTGGCAGTGTTTCCCTTTCTCACTAACTCGCTCACTCGCTTGGATGCGCATTTCTTCTTCTTCGCGTGTAAGCGCGCTCTTCTTCACGTGAGCGTGTTCTTCTTCGCGTGAGGAAGCGCAAGGGCGCCACCGCTTGAGCGGGAAAGCACCATAAAAGCTAAAAGGCATGCATTTCAATATACTGGTAAATAAAAACAGGGGTCCCCAAACTACGGCCCGCGGCTCCATATTTGGTCCGGCCCCCTGAACAATTCCAGAAAGCATTTTGAATTTTTTTTGTTTTTTTTTCTCCCTCAGTAGTGTTATTTATTTCCTGACCTTTTTCAGTGAATAACTCAGAGAGGGTTATTTGGTTATTATCTATTTAAGTAATAGTGCTATTATTATGTATTATTATTACATTATTTTTTTAATTTTGTTTACTTTTGCTCCGTGAAGAATCCACAGAGGGTTATTTGATTGTGGCTTTCTGAAAAACAATAATTTTTTTTACATTTACGCACTCCTGCAATCGTCACACTTTTTCTGTTACAAACTGACCCCGGCCTCTCATCAGAGAAGGGAAAAGTTAAGTGGCCCTTACAGGAAAACGTTTGGGGATATTGCCAAAGGCAGAACAACGACCTATATGCCAAAATATACCAATATTTTTTATTTCTATTAGAAAAATGTTTCAGTAAAACTTATTGCCACAGTTAACATTGAGAGTTTGGGCCTCTTTTGACCTCGTTGTGAGTTTGTAAGGTTTTGACTTCTGATTAAACAAACTTGATGCCAATCAAAATGTTTGTTCTTCTTTTTCCCGAAATTAGAATCGATAATAGAATCGATAAAGAATCGAATCGTTAAACAATATCGATAACGGAATTGGAATCGTAAAAATCCTATCAATTCCCATCCCTATGCGCACATTTGGAAGCTAAATCAAGTATATATTTATCGGATTGCATTATTGGTTGAATTTTTTTAATATATGTAAAATATATGGAAAAAATGTAATGGAGAAGAGGGTGGATGAGGTAAAAGGGAAAATAAGAGTTTGGATGAAGGAAAAACTACAGAGGAGGGATAATGAGAGTGGAGGGAGGGAAAATGTTCAAATGCATTTGTACATCTAACACCGTCAATGGCACTGGAAAATGATAATTCAATGCTAGCCTTGGCAGTTAAAAGTACTGGACAACTCCTGCCTTTGCTTGATGTTCTATTTGACGTTAACATTCAAATATTCAAACCAGTCTTGCCTTGAAGTCGACTTCACCATCATCACCAAGTTAATTTCATCCAAATTGAAATTCGTGGGTTGGATCCTTGGACGTAATCGCCGTGTTTCTTTATGTCAGACCTTGACTCCTTTTATTTTTCCTCCTTCGAGGCGATGTTGTGTTTGTGTTACGGGCTCCTTTGTATCCTTGCCCGATGCTTTGACTCTTTGCCGCACCTGGCATTGAAAATTTCACAGGCTGTGTTTTTTTCCTCTCGCCTGGACTAACTACTAAAGAATCCATTCAATTCAGATGTGGATTTTTCATTATTCATTTTTGCGACTTAAGTGATTGATTTGATGGAATTACTTAATGTTTTAGAAGAAATAACCGTTAAAAAATGTTTGACATATAGACACGTGAATTTAAACGACGAGATTCTTGCAGTTCCATTCAAGTCCTGTAGGCATTAGTGGCTTGCTTTATAATGTTTGGAGACTGTCAAAACAAATCAAGAAAAAGGCATAACAGGGTAAAGGCAAAGCAATTTTATTCATATAACGCCTCAAGCTATCTCAAGGCTCTTTACATGAGAAGCAGGCACACATTAAAAAAACAACCAAATGTTGTAACGGTCCACCAATGCAGAAGATAAAAGTAACAAGAGAATATCATCACTGTTTATCATTATAAAAAGTGAGAAAATGTTCTAACTTATCCACATTTTTTAACTCCTTCGCTGCCAATCATGGCGATAGATCATAGGTGTCAAATTTGGCCCGCAGTGTAACTATATTTGGCCCGTGAGGTAATTTCAAATTAATATTAGAGCTGGCCCGCCGGTATTACACTGCTTATACTACAAATCCCATGATGCTCTGCTGTTGTTTTGGTGGGTCAAAACAACGCGATAGAGGCTGACACGCCCCTGCCTCTGTGTCAGTAGCGTCTATGGTAGCGGTTATGGATGTATTTACTCATTTGCTCCCAAAAACGTATAAATATGTTCTATTTTTAAATGCTTCATTGTCCCAAAAACGTATTTATACGTCTTTTGCGTTTTTCTTTTTACAAGAAGAATCTAGCTTGCGATCTATCTGAGAAACAAAAAACAAGGCTCAAAACCCATTTTAAAGCAATAAAACTGGCCACTGGAGGGCAGTAGCGCATTTTGTAAAGACCCGCAACCTGATTCAACAGCAATGAAAGGTCGGGCAGCATGGTCGGAGTGCTGGCGGCAGTATGCCAGGCGGCGGACGACCGAACAAAACAACCGAGAGGACGCCTGGAATGCCAGGCGCTGGACGACGGAGCAAAACGACTGAGACCACCGTGCAGCGGGGTCGCCAAGCAGACTCCTACGGCGGCCGAGAGGTGTCAGAAAAAGCACGAACCCCAATTGCAAATGCTTTGCAAAAGATAAAAAGAACAAATGCAAACTGACACAACACGATCCCCAATTCCTAAAGCGCGATCGCAAATCGGCAAAAGCACGAACCCCAGTTGCCACAACACGGCAGCTAATGGCTCGCAGCACGAATGCAAATTGCCACAACACAATCCCCAATTCCTAAAGCGCGATTGAAAATTGGCAAAAGCACGAACTCCAATACCACAACATGACAGCAAATGGTTCGCAGTACGACCGCAAAAGGCTCGCAAAACAATTGCAAAGACGATGACCCAGAAGTTAAAAAAAATAAAATAATAAAAAAGACGACACTTTGTATATTCCTATATGTGCTTTGTGACCATCTCTACGGGCCTCCGTAAAGTTGCCCCCCCATCAGATGCAAATTCATACAAAAATGATGTTAATCGTTTGTGCTGCAACGGTTTTGTAGATACAGCATTATGCTTTTATTGAGATATCACTTACGAGTGGGGACGTCACTCGTAGCTTTTTCTTAGCTTAGCTCCCGCAGCTAATGGAGCGTACCAACTCTCTCAATAACAGAGGGGTGTCCTAACAAGGCTAGCACAAACGTAGCGCAAACAAATCCAGGTCCATTTTGCAGTAAATTAGGGGGCTTGAGATATTAATTTCAAGTGATGACATCCCTTTAAGCCCCCTCAAGTTTTAAAGTAACTTGGTTGATTTGATAATAAGTAATCAATAAAGTAACCAGATTTTTTTTAGGCGTAATTTGAAATCCGTAATTAAATTACTTTTTCAAGTAATCTGTGACAACACTGGTAAGCAAATAGCAAATCGATTGGAATCTGTCATCATCAATGGTATCTAATAAGTTTAAGTATTACTTTGCATTTTTCATAGGGCTGTCAAACGATTAAAATTTTTAATTGAGTTAATTACAGCTTAAAAATTAATTAATCGTAATTAATGGCAATTCATTGCAATTCAAACCATCTATGAAATATGCCATATTTTTCTGTAAATTATTGTTGGAATGGAAAGATAAGACACAAGAAGGATATATACATTCAACATACGGTACATAAGGACTGTATTTGTTTATTATAACAATAAATCAACAAGATGGCATTAACATTATTAACATTCTGTTAAAGCGATCCATGGATAGAAAGACTTGTAGTTCTTAAAAGAAAAATGTTCGTACAAGTTATAGAAATTTTATATTAAAACCCCTCTTAATGTTTTCGTTTTAATAAAATTTGTAAAATTTTCAACTCCAAAAATAAACTAGTAGCCCGCCATTGTTGCTGTCAATAATTACTTACACAATGCTCATGGGTGCTGAAGCCTATAAAATCATAAGGACTGTATTTGTTTATTATAACAATAAATCAACAAGATGGCATTAACATTATTAACATTCTGTTAAAGCGATCCATGGATAGAAAGACTTGTAGTTCTTAAAAGAAAAATGTTCGTACAAGTTATAGAAATTTTATATTAAAACCCCTCTTAATGTTTTCGTTTTAATAAAATTTGTCAAATTTTCAATCAAAAAATAAACTAGTAGCCCGCCATTGTTGATGTCAATAATTACTTACACAATGCTCATGGGTGCTGAAGCCTATAAAATCAGTCGCACCCAAGCGCCAGCAGAGGGCGGCAAAACTCCATAAAACACAATTAACAAGTGAACGTTTCACTGTTCCGGCATTTAAATATGTCTGAGCGGGACATCTGCGTTAATTGCGTCAAATATTTTAACGTGATTAATTTAAAAAATTAATTAACGCCCGTTAACGTGATAATTCTGACAGCCCTAATTTTTTATCAAATATTCTCAATCTAATCAATCATCATTGATGGTCGAAACACTGCTTTGTCTTACATGTGCAATGAGCTCCAAGCAGTTTCACATTTCTCTATTTTAATTTTTGACCCAATGATGGCAAAAATGCTGCCTTCACTTTCTGGCTGACCAGCACGTGTCTTGGACTGCCTCGATAGAGGAATCATCATCACAGGACCGCACGTCCAAAAGGTGGCACGTCGGTGTCAAGGTTACCCGTTTTCAATATCTATGAGAGGCCTAGTCCATTTAAGCGATATTGGGTTTTTAGTGGCGGGGCCCATTTGCGTTGCTCATTTGGTTTGATTTAGAGCTGGGCCGTGTGTGCTCTGGCATCTATTCATCTGTGTTTAACATCTCTGGGGCCACGGGTTCACCTGCTTGCCCGCGTTTCCCACCGGAGCTTATTAACCGCCGCCGCAACCGGCAGCACTCCTTGTTAATTACATAAATGGATATGTACACGGCGAAATATAGCACATTCCCGGTTTCAGCCCATAAATCAGCCGGCATAAATCCACGAACAAGGGAGGGGTCGATCGCGTCGCTCTTGCCGTGTTCTTCAATCTTTACGTTTTTCTCGAGTGGATTTTTGCGAGCCGGTCACCGTAAATACTCAAACGCAAATGTCAGGCTGGGCTATAAATGGATACATCGTAGAGATAATCTCATTAGGCGAGTAAATAAAGTGTGAAATGAAATGTGGCTTTGTACTTTCACCTCCAGTGGGGGTTAAAAAGTCCTTATCGCTAATTAGCTCCTCTTAGCGCGCTTGTTTACTTACCGCTTTATTGACTAGCACAATCCCTTTTTTTAAAAATGATTTTGTGAAGTCATTCTGCCGTAACTTTTTATTGATCAAAGAATTGTATGGTTATTTTTTTATGCTATAAAATGTACAAAAAATGCACGAAAAACTCTCCCTTAATCTTAACTCACTGGCTTCCATCGACGGTGATAGATGAACCAGATCTGCCCTAAAAATGAACTGTTTTTAAATCGTAACTAACTTTATAATGTTACCATTAAGGAATTACATTAAATTAAGGAAACGGATTCAAAACCTTTCAACTAGAGATGTGACCAAAAATTCAGCACTGAAAATAGCTAAAATTGCATTTTCGGTTAAAAGATGATGAGATAATCAAAACATAAGGAACTACTGGCTTACAGCCAACATGTCCGCGATTTGGAAATATTTTGAGGTATCAAAAAAATATAGAAATTATTAAATGAAGGAAAATTACCGTATTTTTCAGACTATAAGTCAGTTTTTTTTCATAGTTTGTCTGGGGGTGCGACTTATACTCTGGAGCAGAGGTTGCGCTAGACTTTTTCGTTGTCTGTCATTTTGACTGACAGGGTCATAAAAATCCGGTCATAATCTATTTTTACCAGTCACTTAAAATTTTAAAATGTTAATAATGACATATTCAATAGTATTTAGTTTTCATTCATCTTTAATTAATATTCTGTCCGAACAAGCTTAACAAAGAATCCACACCGCGCCATCACACATCAAGCAGCTGTGCGTTATTAGCGCCTAGCTTGCCTTGAACACGGCTTTTTTAGGAAGGGTTGGACTTGACAAGTCATAAAAAAAAAAAAAAAAAAAGGGTTTGAGGATAAGCCTGAGAATGATCGGTTTTCTCTCTGCTCCATATAAGCAATATTTCAACATTGTTTACACGGCCGAGAGTCGGGCAAACTGCTCGTATGTGTGTGTGATTGCATGCTATCGATCCATATACTTTGAATATAAACCTGTACAGGGATTATTTATGCCTGTTATTTGTGTCCTCTTTTTAATAAGCAAAATATGATATCCCTGGAATGACGGATGACAGCTAGCATGTGTGATTGTATGGTGATTTGTTTTGATGCTTCTGCGCATGCGGGTCGTCTTGCTCAGCGCATGTTGGACTGCGAATTAGTGCGCATGCGTAATACTTGAATGGTCTCAATGGACAAAGGCAGTCTGAACGGGCACGCCAAAAAAACAGATATGACAAAAAATCGGATTCGTGCATTAAGACCTGTAGTATGAACGTAACCATAGGCTTGTTGCTGTTAAAAAGAGGACACAAATAACAGGCATATTTAATCCCCGTTTAGGTTTATATTTAAAGTATATGGATCGATAGCATGCACGCACTGTTCGTGCATGTCACACACACATACGGGCAGTTTGCCCCGACTCTCAGCCGTGTAAGCAATGTTGAAATATTGCTTATATGGAGCAGAGAGAAAACCGATCATTCTCAGGCTTATCCTCAAACCTATTTTTATTTTTTTATGACTGTTGTCAAGTCCGACCCTTCCTAAAAAGCCGTGTTCAAGGCAAGCTAGGCGCTAATAACGCACAGCTGCATCGCTACCGTACCGTCTCTCGCTTTTTGATGACGTAATTGCTGCATTAAATCCGATTTGCGGAACTGGACAGTACAGACCGCCGCGACAGTCTGGAAAAATGTGGCCCAGATCGGATTTAGACCACATACGAAAGTGACCCAGATCGGATTTGAAATGGTCCCGTTCTATGCGACTTGTCACGTTCAGACCGTCAAGTTAATGCCTCACTCAAGTCGGAAAAACAGGAAAAAATCGGATTTGTGCATTAAGACCTGTAGTATTAACGTAGCCTTAGTTCGGACGCTCAGTTGCCTTGACATTTTTCCGAGTAAGGCCAACGACGTCATGCATCAAGAGAGACAATAGCTAATTAATATGCTCACTCGCCACCCTGTGGCCTGGGGTGTGAATTGCAACCTGTCAAAATGACGGATGGACTTCAGTTTTTTCCGTCACCGTTTTAAAAAAACGGTCAACGACGTAAAATATTCGGTTAACGCGACCCCTGCTCTGGAGCGACTTATGTGTGAAGTTATTAACACTTTTTAAGTGTTAATTTTACTAACAATTATTAACACATTATTATATCCATTATTAACACATTATTATATCCATATTCCACATATTATTTTGGTGTTTTGGAGTTACACTGATGCTTTGGTAAACTTGTAAGCATGTACTTTATGCTATAGTTATCTGAATAACTCTTAAAAGCTATGTTACGTGAATGTACCGGCCACGTTCGCATTTCGTTGTCATGCATCATGCAACATTATCATACTGTACACTTATTAAGCATTGTGTTCTCTATTGTATTGTTTTTTAATTGCCATTCAAGATGACATACATCTATATGTTGGATTTAATCAACTATCCGCAAAAAATGACACTTATACTCCGGTGTGACATATATGTTTTCTTCCTCTTCGTTGGGCATTTTATGTCTGGTGCGACTTACAGTAGGGCAAATAAGTATTTAGTCAACCACTAATTGTGCAAGTTCTCCCACTTGAAAATATTAGAGAGGCCTGTAATTGTCAACATGAGTAAACCTCAACCATGAGAGACAAAGTGGGGAAACCCCCCCCAGAAAATCACATTGTTTGATTTTTAAAGAATTTATTTGCAAATCATGGTGGAAAATAAGTATTTGGTCAATACCAAAAGTTCATCTCAATACTTTATGTACCCTTTGTTGGCAATAACGGAGGCCAAACGTTTTCTGTAACTCTTCACAAGCTTTTCACACACTGTTGCTGGTATTTTGGCCCATTCCTTCATGCAGATCTCTAGAGCAGTGATGTTTTGGGGTTGTCGTTGGGCAGCACGGACTTTCAACTCCCTCTACAGATTTTCTATGGAGTTGAGATCTGGAGACTGGCTAGGCCACTCCAGGACTTTAAAAAAGCTTCTTACGAAGCCACTCCTTTGTTGCCCTGGCTGTGTGTACTCGTGTCGTCAGATGACAACTGGCATCCATCTCATTGTGTTTTAGTCTCCCAAGACACGTTTTCAACGTGTTCGTCGACGAAATATTTTCGTGATTCATCATAACAACACTGCTTCTTAAAATAATTGCCGAAATAATTTTGGTAAATTTTTTGGGGTTCCCTGAAAAATTATGATGGATGAGGCGAACAAAATGATGGAAAAGTGGAAGCGGTTAAATGGATTTGGACATCCATCGCTGGTAATTGCACGAAAACAAAATCCTTTGACGTTTACCGCTGTCAATGGCAGTGAATTAGTTAATCATGCCATAAACTCTGTTGCATGTCGATCGCCAGGGACTAAGCGGAACGCTAAGCGATCAATAGCGTAGTTATTAATATTTTCTTTTATGTGGGAGACGGGAGACATCCCTTTTCCCCTGCACCGCCACCAAAACAACAGGATTATAAAAATGACGAAAAGGCTTTGATGCTTAATAATATATGTTGCTGAGACGTAAAAATAGAAGTCGCAGGAGATACCGACCGCCAAAAGTCACATTCGCTTTCTAGGTAGGAAACTAAAAATACCTCCTTTCATACCCACAACAGTTGTGTGTGCTTTTTAAGTAGAGGACGATTACAGGATATATTTTTTTGTAAAATGCTTAACAATCAAATATAAAAAAAATGCTTCCAAATCAACAGCATTAATTGGCCCACTGCTGGGTTTTGTGTAGCTATCCCCGCAGCTCTTTTTTTTCCTAAGCTAACCTTGAAGGGAAAAAAATCAATTATTTCCTTTCAGCCCCGAGGTGCTCCGACAAGTCCCTCGCCGCAATCAGCAGCTGCATCACAATAGATTACCACAATATACACGTGTATATTTAATTATTTCATCGACACAATACGCATTCAGCCTCTGGAAAACCATTTGCGGTCAAATCTTTGTTTAAAAAGAAAGCATAAATTCAGTGTCAGTCCATCAGGAAGCAATAGGAGGATTTACCTTAATTTAGCAAGTTCGTCTCAGTAAATGGCTGGAAGAGAAGCAAATAAATGAGATACGGTCCCAATGGTGATGTCGCACGCAGGTGGAATTCCCAATGGTGAAGCAAATTGTCTTGTTATTTAGGGTTTATTTCTGAGGGGATCATTAAAATTAGATTCTGTGACAGTTATGACATTATCTTACTTTATATTGCAATTTCAAAATACTCTCGTATTCTAGCTTGATAATAAATTACTGCAACTTTTGCTCATTGGTGAAGTGTAGCGAAATGAGTCAGAAATTGCACAGATTCTGAAATAAAAGGCAGATTTAAAAAAAATTTGACTTAATGTTATACAGTTTACTTATCCATTTAAAATTCCTTTCTCATAAAATAAACAAGTGTTAGAAAATTGCATTTTGTAAATTGTAAAAAAAAAAAAAAATCGCTCATTAACCGTTTTCGTAAACATCCACATGATAAACAAACTTGGAAATGACGCCGGCGATGTCAAAATTAATGAAAATGACTAAAATGGTTGAGGTTTGGACATGAATGTAACAATTAGGGTTGTTCCGATCATGTTTTTTTGCTCCCGATCCGATCCCAATCGTTTTAGTTTGAGTATCTGCCGATCCCGATATTTCCCGATCCGATTGCTTTTTAAAAATTTTTTTGCTCCCGATTCAATTCCAATCATTCCCGATAATTTTTCCCGATCATATACATTTTGGCAATTCATTAAGAAAAAAAATGAATAAAACTCGGACGAATATATACATTCAACATACAGTACATAAGTAATGTATTTGTTTATTATGACAATAAATCCTCAAGATGGCATTTACATTATTAACATTCTTTCTGTGAGAGGGATCCACGGATAGAAAGACTTGTAATTCTTAAAGGATAAATGTGACTTTGTATATTGTGACTAAATATTGCCATCTAGTGTATTTGTTGAGCTTACAGTAAATAATACTGTAGCCATGCCCAAATGCATGATGGGAAATGCAACCATGACTGTGCGTAGTGGTACCAATTGATATATCTTCTCTGCGTTGGGAAATAACATAGGGTGTTAAGAAAAAGATCAGTTACTACCTTTCTTCCCCACATGGCTTCCCACGAATTCTAATTGTAGGGAGAGGGATTGTAAAGCTTTAGCCAATTAGAAAAAGGCTCCAAAGGCTGCCAAAATTCACTCTACTCATTTTACGCTACCTTTTAGCTCTATATATGGGTAAAACGGCGCCATTACAGATTGAACGCGACAATGCGTGAGTGGGTCGTGCAGCGCATGCGTTAATTGCTGTGAATATTTTAACGTGATAAATTAAAAAAAGATTTAAAAAAATAATAATTACTGCCGTTAACGGGATACATTTGATAACCCTACCTTAAGCCTAAATTAAAGACTCTGGATGAGTGTAACATATTATGCCTGTAACGTTAAATACCATTAGAAACCAATTTAATTAAAAAAATTTTTTTTTAAAAGGCATGTCCGATATTTTTTTGCCGATTCCGATACTTTGAAAATGACGTGATCAGACCCGATTGATCGGCATCCCGATCGATCGGGACATCTCTAGTAACAATGACATTCAACCGTTTCAGAATGAATTTTAAAAGGGGAAATGAGAACAATAAAGAAATGGCCTTGTGGAGAAGCATCCTTTTGGACTGAATATTCCAGCCAGGAACATTTATAATAATACGTTAACAATGAGTGTTTTTCTGTTTTCCATCATTTTTTAGGGTTAATGTCTTTAGTGGAGCAAACTGAAACTCCGCCCACCATATTGGCAGTGCTCTTGAGTGTTTCAGGGTCCACGTCTTCATTCCTTGGTTCTTGCTCAGTAGCTGTTGTCGCCTTTGAAAGCTTAGGTTTGAAAAAAATGACGTGTATCCATCTTGCCTCTTCTGTCCTCAGGTGTTTTTTTGGCTAAGCAAAGCAAATGACCGTCTCTAAGGTGCGAGTCGCATGATCTGTTTGAAAAATAATTGTGACCCATTATAATTTTTTTTCTTTATTTCATTCATTTTTGCTGTTTGTTTGATTGCTTTATAACTTTTATAGACAACCTTTACCGGCAAAGTCTTAATTTTAAATTCATATATTGAAAAGTCAATTAAGTGCAATGACATTTTCGGCCACCGGGGGGCTATACCCCCGCCCCTTAATCTTTGCGTATGGTGGCGGATGCTCATCTTTCAAATGAGGGAAGCTCAAAGTGTGTCCATCTGTGAGTGCTTGGTGTCAGTGAAGGCGCTCAGCGGCACACGCTGCTCAGCAGGGAAAGAAACTAGAGTGCCGGGAGTCAAGTCTCCAAATATAAGCAGCTACAATAGAAAAAAAACACTAGAAATAGAAGCTCAATTTTTCGATAGCTGTTTTTAAAAAAGCCAGTGTCGCTAGAATGATTATGAAAGTCTCCGGTTCAATGCAGAACAATGGAATAAAAATTGAAAAATGTCTCCAATGGATGTTAATAGGACAAGATCACTGATTCACTCATTTTGCTGTCAATGAAAAATGGATTCAGCCTTAGATCGTCAATCATTATCCAGACAACCAGAGCATCCGGGCCAGCAAAGCCCCGCCCACTGCCCATAGATCCCTAGAGACGCACAGCGTCCGATGGGCGGGATAAACCCAGCCTTTAGCCAAAAACTAGTCTTGTTTCGCTGTAGTAAAACAATGCACTCTCAACTCTGGAGATGCACAGCTTCCACACTGTTTAAATGACTGTGAAGCTGCACGAATGAATGAAAATCAAGCCGCATCATGATCAGTGATTAGAAGCTAATTCTGAGCAAAAGTTGACCGCGTTGTAGCCTAGGGCGTAGGTTTGGTCTCAACATTGGTAGGGACGATATGACCATAATGTACATAATGCAAACAATGATCCAAATAAGGATTATTTTAGCTAGCTTTCTAGCTTGACTTCATTTTTCCTTGTGGAGGCCGGCCTGACCGCAGTAGTTTGCAGGTTAGCAAGTTTAATGTTATGCTAAGTCTGATGCAGGTCGGATTTTTAGTAGCAAAATTAGTGGTGTTTCCACCACTTCCACAACATTGACGTCTTTTTACACGACTTACAGTGGCTGCTGCTGGCCTAGTAGAAACTTCTAATATCCCTCCTTTCCGGAGGAGGCGGCATGCTGTCAACATGAATCTGTCAGGGCTCTCTCAGTATGTGTGTGTGTGTCTTTGTGGTGGGACGGGGGGGCTTCAACTCATCAGCCAAATAAATGTTCGTTTGAGGGGGCGGGGGGGGGATGGACCGTCACATTCAGCAAGTGAAAAGGGATGAATTAAGTCATTAAAATTATTCACTTAATAATGGTAGGATCTATTCTAACATTAAAACATATGGGAAGACAATCTCAGTTAGCTATATAACTGACCTCTTTTTATACTGCAAATAAGATTGCTTAAAAGTTAGTGGGGACAATTCGAGCATCCTGAAAAGTTGGTAGTGTTATGTCTAGGGTTGTTCCGATCATGTTTTTTTGCTCCCGATCCGATCCCGATCGTTTTAGTTTGAGTATCTGCCGATCCCGATATTTCCCGATCCGGTTGCTTTTTTTATTTTTTTTTGCTCCCGATTCAATTCCAATCATTCCCGATAATTTTTCCCGATCATATACATTTTGGCAATGCATTAAGAAAAAAAATGAATAAAACTTGGACGAATATATACATTCAACATACAGTACATAAGTACTGTATTTGTTTATTAGGACAATTAATCCTCAAGATGGGATTTACATTAACATTCTTTCTGTGAGAGGGATCCACCGATAGAAAGACTTTTAATTCTTAAAAGATAAATGTGACTTTGTATATTGTGACTAAATATTGCCATCTAGTGTATTTGTTGAGCTTTCAGTAAATGATACTGTAGCCATTTAACTTCTGCCCAAATGCATGATGGGAAGTGCAACCATGACTGTTCATTGTGGTACCAATAGATATATCTTCTCTGCGTCGGGAAATAACATAGGGTGTTAAGAAAAAGATCAACTACTGCCGTTCTTCCCCACATTGCTTCCCACGATTATTGTATTCGTTGGGAGAGGGATTGTAAGGCTTTAGCCATTTAAAAAAAGGCTCCAAAGGCTGCCAAAATTCACCCTACTCATTTTACGCTGCCTTTTAGCTCTATATACTGAATGGGTAAAACGGCACCATTATAGACTGAATGCGACAATGCGTGAGTGGGTCGTGCAGCGCATGCGTTAATTGCGTTAAATATTGTAACGTGATAAATGTAAAAAATATTAATTCTCGCCGTTAACGCGTTAAATTTGATAACCCTACCTTAAGCTTAAACTAAAGACTCTGGAAGAGTGTAACACATTATGTCTGTAATGTTAAATACAATTAGAAAATGATTTAATTAAAAAAAAAAAAAAAAAAGGCATGTCCGATATTTTTTGCCGCTTCCGATACTTTGAAAATGACGTGATCGGACCCGATCATGCCGCTCGATCGGGACATCTCTAGTTATGTCCCTACTGTCCCTATGCAAGCCCTTGGTTTGTAGCGCCTATTTAGTCAATGATGTACACACAACAATAGATTTGATCACTTTTTTCTTGACTTTTTGGGGGAACTGAGCTTTCCTTGCAGTCTTAGAGCAATCACCTTTGCATTAAAGTCACTTTTTACATGGTTGAAACTTAATATAAATTGTTCCCAATATGTCCTTCCTGTGTCAAATTTGGGGTTTGCCCAGTTGAACTAACATGCTAGTTGCTAAGAACAAGTTAAGGTTTGTTAAAATGCTTTTTTTATTATTGTTTTGGAAAATGGGTCACTCTGACTCATTTATAGTGTGTTAAGACACATTTTTACTCTTTACAGCGTATCAGGTTTATGCCGACGGTGTCATTGGGCGAGGATGGCTAAATAAATGTATAGAGTTATCTCTACTTCTCCTTCAGGCATGACCTATTTAAATCAAGTATTTGCAGTATATTCCTATGCGACCCTTTTCCTGTTTCCTTTGAATAAATCTCCCATGGTTTCTCCTCCACGCATCAAATGAAACAATTAATGTTTCTTTTCTTTCCTCCTTACCGCGACCTCTTTCTTACTCCTGTTCTCCTGTCTTTGAATTTTCAACTTCTTTGCCGTCCCCGGTTATATATATTACGCATTATGCATTTGTAATACCAAGTGTGACTTAAATGAGAACTTTTAACCGACTTTTTTTACTAACTTCCCAAACAATGTCGGACAATAACGTGGAATTTACGACCGCTGTCGCAAGCATTCGCTTCTTAAACCTTGATCTTAACTAAAGCGGTTTTATGGGTAAACCAGACCTGCGTGGTAACCTTGACAGATGACCGTAAAACATTTTTTTTGTAACAGCTGCTATATAATGTTAGCACCGAAGCCTCGTGAAAATCGTCCGTGTCCTCTTTGGCGACAAAACAAACACACAAAACGATGTTGGCGGAGACCCATGTTATGGCCTCCATCTACTCGGTGAGTGATTATGTTTAAGTGCCAATGACGGCGATAGACGTCCCTTGTATTTTGACTGGGAGGGTTGGAAGCGATCACTCGCAATGGCAGCTAATGAGTTAGTGGCACAACTAAAAGAAAGCAGAAGTATGGGATAATACAAAAGATGCAATTGAATTCAATTGAATGCATACAGTTGAGGTCAAAAGTTTACATACACTTGTGAAGAACATAATGTCATGGCTCTCTTGAGTTTCCAGTTATTTCTACAACTCTGATTTTTCTCCGATACAACAGATACTTCTTTGTCACAAAAAACATTCATGAAGTTTGGTTCTTTTATGACTTTATTATGGGTTAACAGAAAAAGTGATCAAATCTGCTGGGTCAAAAATATACATACATGGATCTGAAAAAGCGAATCATTGACTTGAACAAGTCAGGAAAGTCACTTGGAGCCATTTCAAAGCAGCTGCAGGTCCCAAGAGCAACAGTGCAAACAATTGTTTGTAAGTATAAAGTGCATGGCACTGTTTTGTCACTGCCACGATCAGGAAGAAAATGCAAGCTATCACCTGCTGCTGAGAGAAAATTGGCCAGGAGGGTGAAGATTCAACCGAGAATCACCAAAAAGCAGATCTGCCAAGAATTAGAAGCTGCTGGAACACAGGTGTCAGTGTCCATAGTCAAGCGTGTTTTGCATCTCCATGGACTGAGAGGCTGCCGTGCAAGAAGGAAGCCCTTGCTCCAAAAGCGGCACCTTAAGGCTCGACTGAAGTTTGCTGCTGATCACCTGAACAAAGATAAGACCTTCTGGAGGAAAGTTCTGTGGTCAGACGAAACAAAAATCGAGCTGTTTGGCCACAATGCCCAGCAATATGTTTGGAGGAGAAAAGGTGAGGCCTTTAACCCCAAGTACACCATGCCTACCGTCAAGCACGGTGGTGGTAGTATTATGCTGTGGGGCTGTTTTGCTTACAATGGAACTGGTGCTTTACAGAGAGTAAATGGGATAATGAAGAAGGAGGATTACCTTCAAATTCTTCAAGATAACCTAACGTCATCAGCCCGAAGATTGGGTGTTGGGCGCAGTTGGGTGTTCCAACAGGACAATGACCCCAAACACACATCAAAAGTGGTAATGGAATGGCAAAATCAGGCTAGGATTAAGTTTTTCGAATGGCCTTCCCAAAGTCCTGACCTAAACCCCATTGAGAACTTGTGGACAATGCTGAAGAAACAAGTCCATGTCAGAAAGCCATCAAATTTAACTGAACTGCACCAATTCTGTCAAGAGGAGTGGTCAAAGATTCAACCAGAAGCTTGTGGATGGCTACCAAAAGTGCCTAATTGAAGTGAAAATGGCCAAGGGACATGTTACCAAATATTAGCGCTGCTGTATGTATATTTTTGACCCAGCAAATTTGATCACTTTTTTTTGTTCACCCATAATAAAGTCATAAAAGAACCAAACTTCATGAATGTTTTTTGTGACAAAGAAGTATCTGTTCCAATCACTCTATCAGAGAAAAATCAGTTGTAGAAATAACTGGAAACTCAAGAGAGCCATGACATTATGTTCTTCACAAGTGTATGTAAACTTTTGACCACAACTGTATTTCTGTCTTCATCCATGTACCCGTTTATAATGCGCACCATGATTTTACAAGTTGATTTTGGGGGGAAAAAAGTGCGTGTTATATTTGGTAAATTACGGTAATCAAAATGGTGAAGGCATGTGTGGTGGTTGGTTGCAGTAACAGGGAAGATAAACGGAGAGACTTGAAGTTCTATCGTATACCGAGAGACCCGAAGAGGAGAGTGAGATGGACTGCTGCAATTAGACGACAAAACTGGGCACAAAATGATCACCACAGATTATGTAGTAGTAGTCATTTTATATCTGGTAAGATGCATTTAATATATATTTAGAGGGTTTTGGGCTGGCAAATAATCACAATTAAGATCATTGCGAGGCTAATCGCCGACAACATACAGTTTCAGTTTCAAATTCAAGATCTTTATTTCTTCCCTTTCTTCCACCATCATTATTTTTTTTAGATAATATTTAGCTGGGACCAAGTGAAAGAAGCTGGCCTCGTCTACGGATCATCAGTTATTTAGGGAATACACGACCTCACATTCAGCGGGGTATATCAATTATTTATTTTTGGACATGGCAATCCACGTACTGAGATGTAAGCGAGAATAAAAGATTTTGAATTGAAAATTTCCTAACTCCCCTTCCTGAGCACAAGACAGATTCCTGCCGAATTCTCGTGGACAAGGATCTGTTTTACTCAACCAGCAACGAAGAACCGTATTGGCCCGTATATAAGACTGCCCTGATTATAAGACAACACCCTCTTTTTCAAGACTCAAGTTTGAAAAAAGACTTTTTGAACAACAAATTAATTTTTGTACAGAAAATAATTACAGTACATCTGAAACAAATAATTATACCAATAAATTTGAGAGAAAAAGCATGTTATTTAGCCTCATTCAAATCTTAATATCTGTACATTTAAATATGTAAACTAAAGTGCAATCACATTCGTAAATGAATAGCTTCTGGTTTTTGAAATGTAAATAAACCAATCTATTGTGACAAAACAACAAAATTGCAATAACTGCCTTAACAAAGTGAAGTCTAAATGTAACTGTAGTCTTGAAACGAATCTGAATCATGAAAAACATTGCTATAAAATAATGCAAACTGGTTAACCTAGTAGCTGAGAGCTGTCATGACAGAACATCGCTTCATTGATATCTGGCGCCATCTTGCGTCGTGAATGGGGAGAGTAGCTGAGATCTGTCACAACAGAACATCGCTTCAGTGATATCTGGCGTCATCTAGCGTCGTGAATGGGTATAATGTCTAGACCACGAATATAAACCAACCCCCTCTTTTTCAATCTTATTTCAATGCAAAAAACACCTTCTTATATTCGGGCCAATACGGTTATAAGCCTCTATGCTCTTAGTTTTTCAAACTTTCGTGTGAATAGGCTGACTTCGTATGGACAAGATAGTTGTAGATATCTGGATAGGAGATGTCAGGCAGAGATGGCGAAGACAGCGGGTCGAAAAACATCGATTTGGCGACTGGATCGACCGAAGCTTTTCCAAATAACAGCTTTTATGCAACTCATTCAATGAGTTTACAGCGTCCGAAAGCACCAGAGCTTCCATGATTTGCAAGTGAATCCACCTTTAGAAACTACGATCAATGACAATACAGACACACAATGACGGACAATATGGGTGCATAATAAAGCAATTGCGTGATTGCGTGACGTAGGTGAATGGGGTCTTTTATGATGCCCCAGTGGATTCTTTAATAATGATAAATGTAACAACTTCAAGGTTTTCCAAATAAGCATTCTTTGAAAGATAAGAGAACACAATCAACTGAAATGATTGAATTTAAAGCAAGACTAGGTAACTTTTCAACCTTTATAAATTATTTTCATAACATTTGTGATAGTATATCCACTGACAACTAGTTGAATGACAACTCTTTTAGATCTTTTATGTCACTTTCACCAGCACAAATTAACTTTGAGGAGGGTGGCAGGAACCCTGCCACACACACACACACACACAAAAAAAATACAGATGTGCTGACTGCTTTACGGCATACGTCACTTCCCCCTTTCCCTATTCATTATACAGATGAGGGTCGATGCGAATGTTTTCGCGCGAATGCTGCAGAGATGGCCGAGCAACAAGAGACAGAGTTTTGTCTGAGGAGGAAAAAAAAGATGGGGTACCTGAATGTACAGAATAAACATTGGGCCGGCTTTCACTCGCTGGTGTGACGCCCCCCCCAGTCGAACTCATCAGCGCTGACGAGTTCAGGTGGGGTAGGGGGGTTAGCCACTCTAAGCCACACGGTTGCTAACTGTCATATGCTATTGTTTAGCCACAACAGGATCATTACCTTATTACAATTTGTCCTTCACATAGCCACTAGAAACAGAAATGTTGTTTAATCCATCGACCGGGAGATTGATTTTTGATTCATTGATGATTTTACGACACTGTTTCGGTGTGCGCTGGTCCTCATAGGAAACGCAGCGCTGTTCCTCATGGGAAAACGCTGTCTTCCATAGGGCAAAACACTACCGCTTTTGTCCACTGGCGTCGCTAAAATCGACCAAACCGAAAAGTTACAAATTGTTGCTTTAAATGTCCCATATAAATAATAGAAATTAAAATGAGCCAAAATGTCCATAATTATCATTCCTAATTAAATTATGTTGATAGTAGTTATTCCAAGGAGCCACTAGGCGACGACCAAAGCATTACAAATACAGGCAAGCAGGCATTCGTAGGACATGCGAATGTATTGACAATTCCCAAGATGAATTTTGCTGGGCTTTTACACAGATTTTTTTAAATTTTGTTTTTCTTTTATGGTTTTCTTAGTGACTATTTCTTTCTGAAAATGCAGTAGTTATATGTAATGAGTTCATAATTCATTATTTTTCCAATTATTTATTGCTCTTTTGATTTTTCCACCAGGAATGTAGGTGGTCTGCTCACCTAACAAATCCCAAACATCTTAGTTTGGATACTTCTAATGGTCAATAAACATGATTGCTGTTACCAGCCCGTGTATTAAGGCGGAAGGCTTCAACCTTTAAAGGCAACATACTTATTGGCCCAAAACTGATGATGAAAACTCGAAGTCGATAATATCCGATATCATTTTAAAATGCTTTTATTGGTTGATATTATTAGATACCTGATAATATCAGACAACTCTACTTGCTAAGGTTTATAATGAAAGTTTCAAACTAGTTTTATAGTTCTAGTGGTGATGGTGAGATGAAGCCTAGTGAGTCATTGAACCACCTGAGCCCAGTACTTCGTGAAAGGGTTCATTTCTCAAAGCTTCATGTGAGAACGGTACCACCTACTGGTTAAGTGCATGATCACAGTCAGTTGGCTCAACCACGACTGATTCATTACAGTCAGTTAGCTCAACCACGAGTGATTCATTGATTTTTTTTGTGTGTGTGTCTGTTAGGAAGGAATTAATTTATAAATCCTCTATGTACATAGATGATCACATAGGTATGTACAGTTATCCTTTAACATACATTTTTTGTGTGTGTATATAATATCAGTAAGTGTGCATAAAACCGTATAAATGCATATGTTATCATTAGAACATCAAAGAATAATTTGAAACGTAAATAAAATATTAATGTCAATAACATACATAGAATAATGTATAAATAATACAGAATGTACATTCATTCTCAGTCTTTCATATGAAACGTTGAGGTGTGTGCAAGTGTACATTAATACACCGATGAAAATAAAATGTTTATAAATATGTCTTTAGAACTTTTTTTATTCTGAGAACAAGATACTTTTAACAAGATTAAAAAAATCTGCCATGCACGGACTGTGCGAAAGTTGAGCAGCAAAGTAAAGAGGGAACACTGTAAGAAATCGTGTGTAGTGTGTGCGTGCGAAAATTATTCCCCAAATGGTATGATGGCAAGTTGTGCAATGCTTTTTCTGAAATTGGCATGAGCGTAATCAGGCAGAGGCCAGTAAAAGTGCTTGTGTAATTTGAACATTGATGTACTGGATGGGGGTGCGGGGGGGGGGCAAATAGGGAAAGTCCTCTTTCTTGCTAGCTCCATCCCATCAACTGCTGTACTAATCCTTCTCTCCTCACTTCTAAACCTTTCACTATCCAAACTTTCGCCTGATTGCAACTTTCCTTCAAATACTTATATTTTGAATCCAGCCAGAGGTGTTAATTTACTGTTGTGAGCTGTCAACCGCACGGCAAAATCTAAAGTACTCCTTGAAGCAATCACGTGGTACAGCTGGGCAGCGAGGTTTCGGACATTGTTTTCGGAACCTCATACCTGTCAACCCAAGGCCGTTGGTAATCTTACAAATAGTGACGTATGTCCTTACAAATTGTGACTAATCTTACAACGTTGTACTCATAAGCGGAGTTTAAGGGGGGGGGCCAGGGGGGCCAGGCCCCCCAATGGCTGAAAAGTGTCATTGCATGTAATTGACTTTCCTATATAAAAGTTGTAAAGCATTCAAGGAAACATAAAAAATATCTTTATAATGGGTCAAAATAATTTTTCGAACAGATCATGTGACTTGAAAATGACCTTCGACGGTCATTTCCTTTGCATATTATTTAAAAAAAAAAAAAAAAAAAAAATTCAGGGAGGCCAATTTTATTTTTCTAATGATTTTTACCTTTGTTTGAAAATATATATCTTTTTTGATTGAAGCAAGTTTTTGGGAGATTTAATGACTTAGACACCAATGTCCTACCCATACTATGGCCCCTACACAAAAAAGGATTGCTAAAATCAAAGACAACTTTTTTTAAATGAAAAATTATGTGTTAAAATGCTTGAGTCTCAAATATTTTTTTGCATTCAACTTTTTTTCTATGATTGAAATTTTTTTTTTTTTTTTATTGAAGTGTTTTTCTTTTCAAAAAATATATATTTTTGTATGAAGCAGCTTATTTTTTGATTGAATAATATTTGAGTGTCAAATATTTTTTCGCATTCAAAAACGTTTTTCTATTATTGAATTTTTTTTTTTTTTTTTTTTTTTTTTTTGATTGAAGTCATTTTTCGTTTGAAAATATATATTTTTTTGTTTGAAGCAACTAATTTTTGGATTGAATAATAAAGACAAAAATGTCCTAGCCAAAATGTGGCCCGAACGCAAAACATTACTTCAAAAAAAAAAAAAAAAAAAAAAAACTTCAATCCCCCCCAAAATTCAAAGAAAAATAGCTTTCAAATGCATTTTTTTTTTTTTAAATTTCAAATTTATTTTTGCATTCAAACACATTTTTTAAAATCAAATAATGAAGACACAAATCTACCTCCATATGGCTCCGCCCAGGGGATACAATCTTTGACTGGGGTAACTACATTGGCACGACACCAACGGGCGTACCATATTCAGTGGATAACGATCTTGGCAAAAAGTATAGCTGTCATAAGCAGTGTGATTTAGAATTCCCCTCAAGAATGATGGGAAACAAAAAAAAAAACGCTCATTTTAAACTTATTATTATAAATTTTCTTGTAAGTTAATTTTATTGCTGACACTGCGTTTTGGGGTCATCAACATGTTGTGTCCCCCCGGCCCAAAAGTCAAACTCCGCCTATGGTTGTACTGTATATACAGTGGGGAGAACAAGTATTTGATACACTGCCAATGGGAAAACCCATTGGCAATGTATCAAATACTTGTTCTCCCCACTGTAGCTTGCAATATGAAACAAAAATAAAACTCATTTTTTAAAATAATATGAATTTATTGGTAATATTGTAACATATAACCTGGTGCAATCAAAGAACAATCAATATCTTCAGCTACATCATGATTACTAAAATTTAACAGTGACTTTTGTTATAATTGTATGTAGCACTTTTGGCAATTTCTGTCATGTCTTGATGGCTGCACTTCATGGCACTTCAGCTCGCAATTTAGCTTGACTTGAAGGTAGTTCGTTAGTGTGTCCAATTATAAATTAAAAAGGTCAATTGATAAACTTATCAATGCAATCTTTGAGTCAGGGAACATTTCTTTTGCTAATTCTGAGAAGTGATAGCAATAGTTGCAGGCAAACTGTGTTTGACAACAAATTGGCAGAATGAAATCCCCGCTTTCGTCACTTTTCATTCTGCAAACTTCATCTTTATGAGCAGTGTTGTTAGTCTTACTTTTAAAAAGTAATTGATTACAGTTACAAATTACTTCCCCCAAAAAGTAATTGAGTTAGTAACTCAGTTCCTGAAGGTAAGATTAATTACTTGGCAAAGTAACTGGTGTTACCTTTCATGTTTTTTTTTTTTTCCATTTTTTCAAAAAAAAAAAAAACATAGTAACCTTTACTATGTTTGGAAGTCATTTAATGTTGCGTATCAACTGTTGTTAAAATTGCTCCCGTTTTTGCATGAGTTCCCTTCCGTCTACTTTCGACATGTGAAAATTTTAAAACTGTTTCATCATTTAAAGATTGATTCAAGTCAAGATTTTGCTAATTCAGGAGTATTTTAGATAAAAAGTTACTTAGGTTCGCTAGGAAGGTTCACTACAACAGAGCCTTTTTGAGAAGTCTACTGCTTTAAAATGGCTGCTGTTTACTAACGCCACCGAGTCTGTCATTTCGCATGTAGTTCTATATACATGTGATATCTAGATATGCCTAGATTGTAGGCAGTCGGCTACAGTCAGGAAATATTGGAGCCACCTTGCCTAGCAGCGCGTCTGCTACAGTGTCACAACAAACACTATTATCTCTCCGTGTCTCTGACTTTTCTCGCGCCATTCAACCAACGTAGTAACTCATCGTAACGCACATTGTCTCGTTGCCGAAACGGTGACAAAATCCGAATGGAGTAAAAAAATGTACGAAAAACATACAGATTTCGAACGTACGGCGTACACATTTAAAAATCAGTGCTCACTTGTACAAATTACGCCGAAACCATACAACTTGACAGGTATGGAACCTCCCTTATTGAAGCCAGCCTCGGTACGCGCTTCTCGAAAACATCGCTTCATTACTTGACACGCTTCCAAGACTCTGCGCATCTCGTTACATCACTAATTTGAAGAGATGGTTAAAGTTTCAAATTTGGGATTTAAGCAAAAATTAGGGTTTCCAGCTGATCCATTGGTTTTAAATTGTTTTACACAAATGTTAATTTAGAGCTAAAATTAGGGTTTCAAAAGAGATTTTAGGTCTCAAATTTGGCATTCAAGCAAAGATGAGGACTTATAAAAACATTTTCCAGACAATCCTAGGATTTTGGTTAATTGTTTTAAACAAATGTTAAAGTTTCAAAGTAACTTTAGGGTTTAAAAAGAAATTTAGGTTTTCAAATTGGGATTTAAACAATTGATCATAGGGTTTCAAGTAAAAAAATTGAAGGAAATGTTTGGTTTAAATACAGTTTCCAGACAATCCTAGGATTTTGATTGTTTTAAACAAATGTTAAAGTTTCAAAGTAACTTTAGGGTTTAAAATGAAAGTTAGGTTTTCAAATTTGAGATTCAAATAATTGATCATAGGGTTTCAAGTAAAAAATTCAAGGAAAGGTTTGGTTTTTGAGCCAAGGACAGGGTTTCAAGAGATTTTCTTTCAAATTTTAAAGTTTAAAAGTTGTGCGAGCCTTGGTCAGGGTTTTAACTTTTTCAGAAAAGTTTACTGTACCAAATTGGGGTTTCAAGCAGAGAGTAAAGTGCCTGTGACACGAAAAAGCATGTTTATTTCATAATACACGCGGTATTTTATGCTCCTGAATGAAATGAACCGCTTGGATGTGTGTGGAAGCGATCGCTATATTTATTTAGTTTTTTGAATCCCGCGCCATGCAAATGTGTGACTTCCGGCTTCAGTCTTGCATTGAGGAGGAGGGCGCAGTGACGTGTACGGGGGAAGGCGTCCTCTTCACTAAACAGCGGTTCTGTTGTGTATGAGGACTAAGGATTCAGCTGATTTTGCGGATTAATACGTTTATTTTTCGCATTACGCCGGTCAAACGGCTGCAGAAAAATCTTGCTTTATGACGGAGAGGCGTGTCCGCCTTTTTGGAGTTTCAAAAGGTTCCCATTCACTGTGGATATTGGCCAAAACAAGCCCTACTACTGTGGGACCATTGGACTTACCAGGAAGAAATTGCTCTCCGCCGGGTGGTTTGCCGATGACAATCGACAACCCAATCGTCATGTGAAATGATCCGGGCTAGTTATGTGTGATTTTCCGCTTCGAAGACTTTGAAACATCACTCAGTTCGGGATAGCATGTCGGCTAGTTGTCACGCCTCTTGGTTTGTTTACATTCTCCGAAGCCGGGAATGGGAAATGACATAAGCCCGATTTAGGTGGCATAAAATATAGTTCGGGAGGTGCGACAGTCAAGGTGAAGTCGATAGTTTTGACCATTATGGAGTAATTTTGCCATGCGTCTTGAATAAATGCATCTTTATCATTTCATATTCTATTTAGCACAAGACTGTTATTTATCATGACCATGCCATTTATTTAGCTATTGGGGAAAAATACTTGGATAAAAAGAATATCCTGTAAAAATGGCGTAGAGAGACTGAAACAATTACATTTTGCGGCTCTTTTCGTCGCGTTTTCCTCGTTGTGAATAATTCCCCCTCAATAGGCTGCATACTAAATCAGATGAACTTGTGACTCCGCTGACGTCATCCACCTGTTGGGGACGCTAGAGCCCTATAATGGTAGGCGTGGCTAACCGGCAAATTAAAAGATTAATTTCTTGTCATCTGCGCTTTGCTAAATGTTGTATATAGACGAATCGTCTCAAAATATGATTTTAATTCACATAATAATCTTATTTAAGACCTTTTTTCCCCTGTCGTACGCACTTTAAGGTTTGAGATCACGGGTTGTTTTACAAATGAGAGTTCTAATCTTAGGTTAGGGTTTGAGTTGCTAAATCCCTGCTGTATTATAAATAAACACACCCCGCGTCATGGCGTTCTGCTACAGCGCTTTCGTCGTCCAACTGCACAACGTTCAGTCCATTACTCGACTCCCCCCGGCTCCCTTTTATGAGCTTTTTCGCAAAACGTACGAGGCTCGGCGCTCTTATATTGTTGTAATAACGCCATAAAGTCGCCGCCGTAACGTCCATAACAATGCACTCAGCGCAAGTGCGGCGCTCGCCTAATTGTGCAGAGTTATGCTCGATTAGACGCCGGCAGGAATATGTAGCTGCCGCTTTTATGGCGTAAAGTCTTTTGAGTTAGGGGCTTGAAACGTACGTTTCTTTTCCCTATTAGCGCTCAAGACAGGCGGCGAGGAGCAGGAAATACTTTTCTTTCTGTCGTCTGTGCGGTGTCACCTTGACTGAGCCGCGGGATGCTTTTTGATGATAAAACACAGCCCGTGTGTACACGTGGACGTGGATGTCCTCACCGCAGGTGCTCATATTCACGCTGCTGGCGCTTTAAGAAGAACAAGGCGCCCCAACGATGCAAGCTGATGTAGAACATCCTCCATAGAAGGCAGTTGTTTTTGGAGGGAAAAAAGTTGCAGTGTTATGCGAATTTAGTTTGAGAAGTTTTGTTCGTTTCAAGAACTGAGAGGTATTTTGACAAGTTTTAGAGTGTGGTTTTATGAAGCTGCGCTTTCATAAAAATGTTGGCATCTATACAAGAAGAGAAAATATTTATTCAAAGGTTAAGAGCAAATATTTTACGTCGGGGTAAAATGTTAAATTGCTACTAGAATAAATAAACAAAGAAAAAGTAATGATTTTAACTATAAAAAAAATATTATTTTGTAGTTTTGAAAAAAAGAATGTTGACATTTTCACCTCTAAAAAAAAAAAAACGTAACGCACATCTTTACAAGAACAACAAACTACTTTATTATGGAGAAAAAAATCCTCACAACCAAGTTATAGTCACTTATTTTTTGAGAATTAAAGTCATAATGTTCACAATAAAGTTATTTTGTTGAGTTTTTCAAGGAAAAAAGGATGTAAATGTTTTGAGAACAATATATTTTGTCAAGATGAAAAATCTCCAAGAATCAATAATAATAATCGGAACATTACTTTTTTTCATCCTTACAGTGCTGGCCAAAAGTATTGGCGCCCCTGCAATTCTTTCAGATAATGATCAATTTCTCCCAGAAAATGATTGCAATTAGGGTTGTTCCGATCATGTTTTTTTGCTCCCGATTGTTTTCGTTTCAGTATCTGCCGATCCTGATATTTCCCGATCCGATTGCTTTTTTTTTTTTTTTGCTCCCGATTTAATTCCAATCATTCCCGATAATTTTTCCCGATCATATACATTTTAGCAATGCATTAAGAAAAAAAATGAATAAAACTCGGACAAATATATACATTCAACATACAGTACATAAGTACTGTATTTGTTTATTACGACAATAAATCCTCAAGATGGCATTTACATTATTAACATTCTTTCTGTGAGAGGGATTTACGGATAGAAAGACTTGTAATTCTTAAAGGATAAATGTGACTTTGTATATTGTGACCAAATATTGCCATCTAGTGTATTTGTTGAGCTTTCAGTAAATGATACCCAAATGCATGATGGGAAGTGCACCCATGACTGTGCGTAGTGGTACCAATTGATATATCTTCTCTGCGTTGGGATATAACATAGGGTGCTAAGTATAAGATCAACTACTACCTTTCTTCCCCACATTGCTTCCCACGATATTTCTAATCGTAGGGAGAGGAATTGTAAAGCTTTAGCCAATTAAAAAAAGGCTCCAAAGGCTGCCAAAATTCACTCTACTCATTTTACGCTGCGTTTTAGCTCTTTATATAGTTAAAACGGCGCCATTACAGATTGAACGCGACAATGCGTGAGTGGGTCGTGCAGCGCATGCGTTAATTGCGTTAAATATTTTAACGTGATAAAAAAAAAAATTAATTACTGCCGTTAACGGGATAAATTTGATAACCCTACCTTAAGCCTAAACTAAAGACTCTGCATGAGTGTAACATATTATGTCTGTAACGTTAAATACAATTAGAAAACGATTTAATTACAAATTATATAATAAAAAAAGGCATGTCCGATATTTTTTTGCCGATTCCGATACTTTGAAAATTACGTGATCGGACCCGATCGATCGGCATCTCTACTTATAAGTACAACGTTGTAAGATTAGTCACAATTTGTAAGGGCATACGTAACTATTTGTAAGATTGCCAATGGCCTCGGGTTCACAGGTACGATGTTCCGAAAACGATGACGTCCGAAACCTCGCTGCCCAGCTGTACCACGTGATTGCTTCAAGGAGTACTTTAGATTTTGCCGTGCGGTTTGACAGCTCACAACAGTAAATGAACACCTCTGGCTGGATTCAAAATATAAGTATTTGAAGGAAAGTTGCAATCAGGTGAAAGTTTGGATAGTTTGGAGAGTGAAAGGTTTAGGAGTGAGGAGAAGGATTAGTACAGCAGTTGATGGGATGGAGCTGGCAAGAAAGAGGACTTTCCCTATTTGCGCCCCGCACACCCATCCAGTACATCAATGTTCATACCGATCGATCGGGACATCTCTAATTGCAATTACAAATGCTTTGGTAAGAATATCTTCATTTATTTTGCTTGCAATGGAAAACCACAAAAGCGAATGGGGGAAAAAAAAAAAAAAAATCATTTTACACAAAACTCCAAAAATGCGCCGGACAAAAGTATGGGCACCCTCAGCCTAATACTTGGTAGCAAAACCTTTAGACAAAATAACTGCGAACAACCGCTTCCGGTATCTATCAATTACCGTATTGGCCCGAATATAAGACTGTGTTTTTTGCATTGAAATAAGTCTGAAAAAGTGTGGTTCGTCTTAAATTCACGGTCTAGACATTATCCCCATTCATGACGCTAGATGGCGCCAGATATCATTGAAGCGATGTTCTGTCATGACAGATCTCAGCTACTCTCGTTTTACCAGTTTGGATTTTTTTATTGCAATGTTTTTCCTTATTCAAATTTTTTTCAAGACTACAGTTACAGTTGGACTTCACTTTGATGGTTAATGCAGTTATTGCAATTTTGTTGTTTTATCACAATAGATTGGTTTACATTTCAAAAACCAGAAGCCATTCATTTACGAATGTGATTGCACTGTAGTTTACATATTTAAATGTTCCGATGTTAAGATTTGAATGAGGCAAAATAACATGCTTTTTCTCTCAAACATATTGTCATAATCATTTTAGATGTTTCTGTATAAAAAATAATTTGGTGTTCAAAAAGTCTTTTTTTCAAACTTGAGTCTTGGAAAAGAGGGGGTCGTCTTATAATCAGGGCCGTCTTATATTCGGGCCAATACGGTAGTTTCTTCCAATGCTCTGCTGGAATTTTAGACCATACTTCTTTGGCCAATTGCTCCAGATCTCTGAGATTTTAAGGGTGCCTTCTCCAAAATGCCATTTTCAGATCTCTCCACATGTGTTCCATTGGATTCAGGTCTGGAGTCTTTGCTGGCCACTTTAGAAGTCTCCAGTGCTTTCTCTCAAACCATTTTCGAGTGCTTTTTGAAGTGTGTTTTGGGTCATTGTCCTGCTGGAAGACCCAGCCTTCTCACACTGGGCCCTACATTATGCTACAAAATTTGTTGGTAGTTAGCAAAGCAGCCCCAAAACATCAGGGAACCTCCGCCATGTTTGACTGTGGCGACCCGTATTCTTTTCTTTGATGTTTTTTTCCCCCCTGTAAACTCTGGGACCGTTTACATGGTGACTCTCCCAGAAGACGAAAAATTTCATGTTTGCATTTATATGGTTCCGTCTCCATTCGAACAATGTGGCAATTCCGCATGAAAACGATGTAGTATTCATGCCAGGCCCTAGGGGGCAGTGCAGATTTACAAGGCGACAGCGAATGATGCACTTTAACATGTCCGCCCATTCCAAGCAATGGCATTTTCTTTGTTCAAACAGGCACAAAAATGGAAACGTTAAACATAAAAATATGATTAAAAACAGTAAATTAAAGCCGACGTTCCACCATATTTGCTGTTTTTAATGTCGTGTACGGGTGCTGACGTGATCGGCGCGGTCCCGCGCCGCGGGAGCTTTTGATATGCATGCGGAGCAAGCCCCCCTCAAGCCCCAGCAATCAAATTCTTCCACTTTGGTGGCAGGATTCCAAGGTTTGCGTCTTTGCCTTCCGTTTTCACCAACACCATATGAATGCGAGGCCACTCCGCAACACAGTCATTGTGTCTTTGTGTCGCAGAGTCGCCATGTAAACTGGCCCTCTATGTTGATGCCTTTTCCCCAAAAAGCTCTACTTTTGTCTCATCTGACCAGGGAATATTCTTCCAAAATGTTTTTGGCTATCTCAGGTAAGTTTTGGCAAACTCCAGCCTGGCTTTTATATGTCTGTGGGTCAGAAGTGGGGTCTTCCTGGGTATCCTACCATAGAGTCCCTTTTCATTCATATGCCGACGGATAGTACGGGTTGACACTGTTGTACCCTCGGACTGCAGGACAGCTTGAACTTGTTTGGATGTTAATGGAGGTTCTTTAGCTACCATCCGCACAATCTTTCGTTGAAATCTCTCGTCAGTTTTTCTTTCCCGTCCACATCTAGGGAGGTTAGTCACAGTGCCATTACACCTATTGATGACACTGCGCACGGTAGACACAGGAACATTCAGGTCTTTGAAGATGGACTTGTAGCCTTGAGATTGCTCATGCTTCCTCACAATTTTGCCTCTCAAGTCCTCAGACAGTTCTTTGGTTTTCTTTCTTTTCTCCATGCTCAATGTGGCACACACAAGAACACAGGACAGAGATTGAGTCAACTTTAATCCATTTTAACTGGCTGCAAGTGTGATTTAGTTATTGCCACCACCTGTTATGTGCCTCGGGTAAGAAACGGGTGCTGTTAATTACACAAATTAGATAAGCATCACATGATTTTTCAAAGGGTGCCAATACTTTTGTCTGGCCCATTTTTGGAGTTTTGTGCAAAATGATAATGATTTAAATTTTTCCCCCCATTCTCTTTTATGTTTTACCATTGCAAGCAAAATAAATGAAGATATTGCTACCAAAGCATTTGTAATTGCAATCATCTTCTGGGAGAAATTGAGCATTATCTGACAGAATTGCAGGGTGCCAATACTTTTGACCAGCACTGTAGTATTGAAAATGTCGTACTCTTTATGCACACAAACACTCTTTACGAGAACAAAATCTTATTTTACCAAGGAAAAAAAACTATGAATTTAGCAATATCCATCCATCCATCCATTATCTTCCGTTTAGTCCGGGGTCGGGTCGCGGGGGCAGCAGCTTTAGCAGGGAAGCCCAGACTTCCCTCTCCCCAGCCACTTCAGCCAGCTCCTCCAGCGGGATTCCAAGGCGTTCCCAGGCCAGCCGAGCGACAGTCTCTCCAGCGTGTCCTGAGTCGACCCCGGGGCCTCCCGCCGGTTTAGCAATATATCATGTAATATTACTACATCAACTCATTTCCTCCCAAAAACGTATAAATACGCTGTATTTTTGTTTCAGTGTCCCAAAGATGTATTTATACTTCTTTTATGTTTTTTAACAAGAGACATCTCTGGGTTCTGATTCTATTTAGCTCCAAAGCACAAAGCTGAAAATCCATTTTAAAGCAATAAAATTGCCCACTGGATGGCAGTAGCGCATTGGGTAAGACCTGCAACCCGATTCAACGGCACCGAACGGCCAGGCCGCATGGCTGGGGCGCCGGCGGAAGACGACCGAATGGAGAACAACCTAGAAGACGCCCGGGATGGTAGGCGCTGGACAACCGAGCAGAACGACCGGGACCACCAGTGCAGCGGACGATGCCGTTGAGTCTGTGCTGCTCGCTGAGCAGACCCCGCAGAGACAAAAAAAAACTATATGAGACAGGCGGGGATGAGGGAAAAGTTTACTCCGGCTGTCGCAGCGGCCCCAACAGCGTCATCTCTCAGTTATGTGTAAATAAATTGTTACTTTGCTATCAAAAGCTCTATTTGTCTTGTTGTTTATGTTATTTTGTAAAAGGAAAACATTATTCAGATGTTTGGGATGTCACTAAAGCAAAAATAGCTGTGTTAAAGTTATGTTTGAAATGTATGCTTTTACAAAAAGCTCAGTTTCTCTGTTTTTTTCATCAGAAATTGGAAAATTGCTCAAACTAAGCTATTTTCTAATGCTGATTTCTAAAGAATGGAAAAAGATATGAACTTACTTTTTTCCTGCTGAAAGAAGAGAGTCTAATCTTTCTTTTGGTGGGCTCCATGTTTATATAGCAATGGAACAGAATTTTCTGTGGGCCTTGCAAAATCAGTCAAAATCCAGTAAAACGGCCGGGAGCGAAGGGGGTTGCACCGGTGAAAATGGCTGGGAGTGAATGAGTTAAAAGGATCCTATTTCCGGTTTTCCGTGGTCAATCGGTTACAAATAAACCCTTCAGTCCAATCCATTGACCTGTTCCTGTAATTGTCTCATTTGCTGCCAGTGACGGTGATAACTGTCTTAAGCCTTTGGAAATGGGTGGGCTGCCAACCCTCCGAGTTCAAATGGATTGGACGTCTACTCGTGATAAACTCATTCAAATTCACAGCAGAAGGATCAAATCAGCCGCATGGTTGGACGTATAACATCGTCTAACATCGCGTGAGATCAGAGACCCCGCTAGCTACTCATAGTTAATAATGGTGCGGGGTCCCCTGCGCTCAAATCAAAGTGCATTCACAGCTAATTGGAGGGTTAACCTTGGTCTTTGGCCACCCAACACTAAGAACCCCTCCCCCGAGAGATGGTGGCTTCTCTGACCATATCAAAGTGGAGTTCGCAATACAGTCACCAGAGTGGCGAAACGCCATATAAAGCGTACGTAGCTAGTGTTTCAAGACAAGCACACGAAAATATACTGCGACATCACCAAGTGAGTCATTTATACGAATTAAAAGCGAGCTCTCAGCCCGCTAATGGCGGCTCATATCGAAGGAGATTGGTTCCGTGGCGTCGTTAAGAGCGATAGATGGATAATTAAGCCTAATGACGATGTAATAATCATATCATAAGTTGTAAGTAGCCTGCTGACAGATGGGAGCCAGATTGATAGGAAGAACTCTGAAAATGTGTTAGCATTTATTGTAGTGAACATTATTTCATCTTTTCATTATTATTCATTATGATTATTTCATTTCTTTTTGGTTGTCATCTCGAACGAGGATTCAAAACCTTTTTAGTGATTTAACTTATGTGCTTCCATTGATTGCGATAGACATTCAATCTATTTGGACTGTTGTGACGACGTACTTGGGAGCACTACTTTTACTCATGTTTAGTCATGCCTCTTTTGTAAATAAAGCTATTTCGAGAGTAACATCAGGCTGCTTGAGAAATAACTTACTCCTTAAGGCCGACTTATGCTTCCGCGTCAGACCTGCGCCGTCATCGAAGACCTGATTTACGACCCTGCGGCGTAGCCTCTCTGGGTCCTTTTTTTTCCTGACTTCGCGTCGCGTCAATGCGTGTGACGTGGTGGAAATGGACTATGATTGGTCCGCTCAGACTGTTGTTTCTGGTTCAGTGCGAAATCCCCGCCATTTTAAAAAATTATTTTTCTACACTCAAAAATGGACCAAGTCGACAAGCGTATCAACGAAGAGCAAGTACGACAACTTCTACAATGTCTCGTAAAGACATTATGAAGATAGCAAAATGGCAAGCAATTCGTGGGAGGAGATTGCTAAAAATATGGGGCTGGAGGTCAGCCAGTGATTGAATTAAAAAAAAAAATCGAAAAACCACCGAGACAAGTACAGTATGTATGTGTTCGGAATCGAATGAACACTCAAAGCGGCGACCCAGTCGGCCAAAAACTGCCAGCTTTTTATCTGTCGTATTTTTGGTCGGTGCACTTCATCATTTATTGTGTACATATGTTTGCTGTGAGTCTGACTTATTTACGTGTCACACTTCAAGTATATGAAAAATAAAGCACAGATTTGGTGTCAAAAGAGTTTTGATGTTTCATTTTCATTTTAACTCGTATTACACATCTAAAAAAATATTCCTGCAGAATGAAATGAATTACGGCAGTTCGGTGTGACATTGTTTTGGCCGCATGGGTGTTTTGAAACAATGATCTGTGTTTTGAATGTATTTGACTATGTTGGACCTGTTCATAGATCTGTATTTTTTTTTTTTTATTGGCATGCTATAATGGTGCCATTGACTCACGCTAGCGTAACTGCTCTGGAGCCCTGAAACTAACAAATAACTTGCAAACGAAACGGAATTTGTTGAAATCAACTACACCAACTAACTACTAACTAAACCTCTGCTAACTTGAAGATTAAGCCTATTGTCAAAAATCCTGAACTTCCGCTTTAAGTAGCCTGAACCTATTCTTTATGAAGCCAAAACTTACTGCTTGAATTGCCGTAAATTACTCCTTAAATACCCAGATGTTACTCTTTAAGTAGCATTAAGTTACTTATTGAATTTTAAGTTTTTCTGTAGGTGAGCTCACTTATGTGGCCTTGAATTAATGCTTGTATTTGATGCAAGGCATTTGAACAAGCAGTAGGGTTTCAAATTAGGGTTTAGAATCAAGCATTTGCTAGATTTTCAAAACAAGGTTACGGTTCGAAATTAGGGTGTCGGAAATTTGAGTTTCAAGACTGCCTGACCCTTTCAAATAATTATGAGGATATCCAATTAGTTTTAAGCAGAAATGTTAAAAGCTTGGGTTACAGTTTGTGTTTCAAAGTTGGATGTCAAGATAAATTGAAGGTTACAAATTAGGATTTCAAATTAAGTTTAATATTATCATTATGAAAAAAACAATCCAAATAAACAAAAACCCTAAAATAAAATTACTGTGTAAAAAAACAATAATTAGCAAAAATAAATTGAGAGACTCCGCGCAGCCATCGCGTAACAATACGCCTCGTTAATTTGAATAAACATTACATAGGCGCCATTGTCTAAAATTCACCAAGTTCATTCGAGAGCAAACAATAAAGCATAAGCATACTAATAAATGTATATGCCGCACATCCAGCGGTGTTGTTGCAGTTATAATAATGAGATGAGTCTCATTGGCATACCAACATACTGTAGTTAGCTCAGGGCCATCTCATCCATAAGTATTTTTTTTCCTAATAGCATAAATAATGAATTGGTCTACTTTGCAGCTAATTGTCAGCTTTACGGAACCCACGCACTGAGTCGCATGTATCAAAACGCATAGTTTTCTCATTTTAGAAGCTGCTGCAATAACATATTAGACTGGAAAATCTCCAAATTATTATTATTAAGTAATCTTAAATTACTCCAATTGTATTAAGTTACACCTTAAGTAGCCTTAATTTACTGTTATACTCTAGTAGTCTTAAGATACAGCTTGAATTGTCTCAATTTACATCTTAAGTAGCCTGTTGTTTCTCCTGAAGTAGCCTCAAGTTTTTTAGCCTTGAATCTTGAATTGTTCTAAATTACTCATGAAATAACCCGATGTTACTCCTTAAATAGCATTAAGTTACTTCTCATGTAGCCTGATGTTACATCGTCAGTGTTTTTAAGTTACTGCTTGAATCATCTTAAACTCATTTTTGGGAGCAAATGAGTTAACTCATTTGCTCCCAAAAATGTATAAATATGTTCTATTTTTTTCAGTGTCTCAAATATGTATTTATACGTATTTATACGTCTTTTACGTTTTTTTTTCACAAGAGACATCTCTGGGTTCTGATTCAACTTAGCTCTAAAGCACAAAGCTGAAAATCCATTTTAAAGCAATAAGACTGGCCACTGGAGGGCAGTAGCGCATTTGGTAAGACCTGCAACCTGATTTAACGGAATGAACGGCCGGGCCGCACGGCCGGGGCGCCGGCGGAAGGCGACCGAATGGACGTCCAGGATGCCAGGCGGCAGACGACCGAGCAGAACGACTGGGACCACCAGTGCAGCAGACGATGCCGTTGAGTCCGTGCTGCTCGCCGAGCAGAGCGCGCGCCGCCGTGCTCGGCTGCTCGCGTCCCCCGCACCCTTCAGTGTCCCGCACGGAAACGCGCACGGCAAAACCAGTTCCCCTCCAGGAGCATAAGTTCCCCAGGCGAACTCTGCCACGAGGCAGTGGTCACTACAAAAGAAAGACTCAAAAAAATCCATCTTTATGAGACAGGCGGCGATGAGGGTAAAGTTTACCCCGGCTGTTGCGGCCACAACAGCGTCATCTCTGTTATGTGTAAATAAATTACTTTGCTATCAAAAGGTCTGTTTGTGTCGTTGTTTGTTATTTATGTAAAAGGAAAACATTATTCAGATGTTTGGGATGTAACTAAAGTAAAAAATAGCTGTGTTAAAGTCAAAGTTATGTTTGAAATGTATGCTTTCACAAGAAGCTCAATTTCAGTTTTTTCATCAGAAATTCGCTCCCGGCCGTTTTACTGGATTTTGACTGATTTTGCAAGGCCCACAGAATTCTGTTCTATTGCTATATAAACATGCAACCCACCAAAAGAAAGGTTAGACTCCCTTCTTTCAGCAGGTAAAAAAGTTCATATCTTTTTCCATTCTTTAGAAATCAGCATTAGAAAATAGCTTAGTTTGAGCAATTTTCCAATTTCTGATGAAAAAACAAATTAAGCTTTTTGTGAAAGCATACATTTCAAACATAACTTTGACTTTAAAACAGCTATTTTATGCTTTAGTTACATCCCAAACATCTGAATAATGTTTTCCTTTTACAAAATAACATAAACAACATTATAAAAAGAGCTTTCGATAGCAAAGTAACAATTTATTTACACATAACTAACTGAGAGATGACGCTGTTGTGGCCGGGACAGCCGGGTAAACTTTTCCCTCATCACCGCCTGTCCCATAAAGATGGATTTTTTTGGAGTCTTTGCGGGGTCTGCTCTGCGAACAGCACTGACTCAACGGCATCGTCCGCTGCACAGGTGGTCCCGGTCGTTCTGCTTGGTCGTCCAGCGCCTGGCATCCCGGGCGTTCTCTAGGTTGTTCTGCTTGGTCGTCCGCCGCCTGGCATCCTGGATGCCATTTGGTCGTCTTCTGTTGGCGCCCCGGCCGTGCGGCCCGGCTGTTCGTTGCCGTTGAATCGGGTTTCGGGTGTTACCAAATGCGCTACTGCCCTCCAGTGGCCAGTTTAATTGGTTTAAAATTGATTTTCAGCTTTGTGCTTTGGAGCTAAATTGAATCAGAACCCAGATATGTCTCTTGTAAAAAAAAAAAAAAAAAAAAAAAAAAAAAAAAAAAAACGTAAAAAACATATAAATATGTCTTTGGGACACTGAAACAATTAAAAATAGAACGTGTTTGTTTCTGGGAGCAAATGAGTTAAAAGTATGACAGGGAAACTTATGCAAAAAATATCTTGAGGCAGTGAAAAGGTAATAAAAGACTCAATAAAAACACAAATCGTAAGTACTTGCTGTTTTAACCGATAGTAGCATGTGTTCGACGTCTCGCCGCATAGGAAGGAATTGCAGAACACTGGTAGTGTTCGTCTAGTGACAATGACAAACTACGTCATCACCCCGAGTGTTCATTGTGGGCATAAAACATGGCGCCCTCCATAGGGCAAAATGTGTACTAAATATTATAGATTTTTAAATCGGTGGCAATATTTTATGTTTCCAATAACATATTTCAGTAAAAGAGAACAATTGTGGCTTATTAGGGCCTACAAGTGCTTTAAAGAGCATACGACACGAGAAAAAAAGTCTTAAATGGCATTATTATGTGAAATTGAATCATATTTTGAGACGATTCGACTATATACAACAATTTAGCAAAGCGCAGATGACGAGAAATTAGTCTTTCAATCTGCTGGTTAGCCACGCCTACCATTATAGGGCTTTAGCGTCCCCAACAGGTGGATGACGTCAGCGGTAGACTGGGCTTATCGGTTTTACTATTCAGCTCATTGAGGGGGAATTATTCAGAACAAGGAAAACGCGACGAAGAGAGCCGCAAAATGTCATTGTTTCAGTCTCTCTACTCCAATATTTTTACAGGATATTCTTTTTATCCAAGTATTTTTCCCCAATAGCTAAATAAATGGCTTGAGAAGGACCAGTCAGCCCGTCGAGGGGGAACTATTCACAACGAGGAAAACGCGACGAAGAGAGCGGCAAAATGTCATTGCTTCCGTCTCTTTACTTCAATATTTTTACAGGATATTCTTTCTATCCAAGTATTTTCCCCAATTGCTAAATAAATGGCATGGTCATGACAAATAACAGTCTTGTGCTGAATGGAATATGAAATAATAAAAATGCATTTATTCAGGACGACATGGCAAAATTACTCCATAATGGTCAAAACTGTCGACTTCACCTTTACTGTCGCACCTCCCCAACGATATTTTATGACACCTAAATCAGACATATGTCATTTCCCTTCCCCGGCTTCGGAGAATGTAAACAAGCCAAAAGGCGTGACAGCTAGCTAACCCGAACCGACTGATGTTTCAAAGTCTTCGAATCAGAAAATCACACATAACTACCCTGGATTATTTGACATGACGACCCGGGTGTCGATTGTCTTTGCAGACCGGCAAACCGCCCGGCGGAGAGCAATTTACAGTTCGTTCCCCGGAGGAGGGTGGCTGGAGTTGTTGTGTAACTAACGTGCTGCTAATGAGCATGAGGAGAGCTTTTTACATGCCATCAATGATCAAACGTAAGTAGTCCTTTATTTAAAGGAAGTTTGTAGTGTTTACTTTGTAATCGCTGTATTCGTATTTGACATAATACAAAACAAGATGTTTACTCACTTCCTCGTAAGTCCAATGGTCCCACAGTAAATATCCATGGTGAATGGGAATCTTTTGAAACTCCAAAAAGGCGCATACGCCTCTCCCTCATACAGAATGATTTTTCTGCAGCCGTTTGGCTGGCATGATGCGAAAAATAAACGTATTAATCCGTAAAATCAGCTGAATCCTTCGTCCTCATACACAACAGTACACTGTAGCGGGAAGAGGACGTCTTCTACCGTACACGTCACAGCGCCCTCCTCCTCAATGCAAGACCGAAGCCGGAAGTCACTCATTTTCATGGCGCGAGATTAAAAAAGCAAAATAAAAATAGCGATCGCTTCCACACACATCCAAGCGGTCCATATCGTTCAGGGGCATAAAATACCGCGTGTATTATGAAATAAACATGCTTTTTCGTGTCACATGCACTTTAAGTTACTCCTTAAGTAGTCTGATATTACTGTACTCCTGAAGTACCCTTAAATTACTTTCAATTGTGTGTTACTGCTTCTATTGGCATTCCTTATTCCTTAACTTGTCTATTTGTACTCCTGAAGTAGCCTTTATTTACTGCTTGAATTGTCCTTAAGTCATTTCTTAATAAGCCTTATCTTACTCTTTACATAGCCTAATTTACAAAATAATGTTTAAATAATGCTCGACTGAAGTTATTCCTTAGATAATTGCAACCATAAATAAAAAATATCTGAGACTGTGGCTAAAACATGACGCGTTCCAGAAATTTCAATCCTGAAGCTTCCATTTCCACACAAACAGCCCCAGAACATTTCTCAAAACCCGTGAGAGATGTACGTTGTTGTCAGGCTGAATCATAGATATTTTAAATGTTCCCTGGCACCACTAATAGTTTTTCTCTGGTGATTTTTTTTTGCTATTTTAAAACAAATAAATAAACTTCCTGGAATAGCACAAAATGAAGGGAAAGACTTAATGAAGGAGCGCAGCTTCTTTGCAAAAGTGGGACAAGATTTGAATGCACTCGCACTCATTTACGGGATTTTTAAACCTTCTTTTTCCTGAGTCTCGCTTTGGGAAAGTGTGAGGTCTCCACACGTACAAGCTGCCTTTCTGACACCTCTCACCAAGTGATCTTCTTTTTGCCGGGTGTTCTGTCCAACAGTAAGATTTTTAACAACCCAGTCATGGTCTGAAGTGTCCGCATGGTGAATACCAACGTTTCAGTGAAAAGTCTTTGTCTCTATTTGTAATTCTAATTATATTCAATCTGATGAGTTTAACACCTTTTACTGGAACTACGAGACTTGCGTTAATAAGGTCAGTAATGAAGCCTGGAGCGTGTTTGGCACATTTTCTTCATTTGTGGACTAGTAGAATGCAACTAAAAGCAGTGAAGGAATTTGTTTCTGTGGTTTATGATCATAGGCGGTGTTTGACTTTTGGGGAATGGGGGGCACAACATGTTGATGACCCTGAAACACAGTGTCAGCAATAAAATGAACTTACAAGAATATTTATAATAAGTTGAAAGTGAGCGTTTTTTTGTTTTGTTTGTATGTTTCCCATCATTCTTGAGATGAATTCTAAATCAGGCTGCTGGCAGGACAGCTATACTTTTCGCCAAGATCATCATCCATTGAATATGGTACGTTCGCTGGTGTCGTGCCAATGTAGTTACCTCAGTCAAAAATTGTATCCACTGGGCGGAGCAATATGAAGGTAGATTTGTGTCTTCATTATTCGAGCAAAAAAAGAGTTGCTTCAATCAAAATATATATTTTCAATTAAAAAAACAAGTCACTTCAATTAAAAAAAAATGTTTGCAAAAAAATAAAAAAATAAAAATGCATTTGAAAGCAATTTTTAATTGATTTTTTTATATTTTTTTATTGAAGCAACTTTTTTGATTGAAGTAATGTTGTTTTGTCTGGGCCACATTTTGGCTAGGACATTTGTGTCTATATTATTCAATCAAAAAATAAGCTGCCTCATACAAAAAAAAAAAAGAATAAATAAAATATTTGAGACAAGCATTTTAACGCATAATTTTTCATTAAAAAAAGTTTTGGACTTTAGCAATCCTTTTTGTGTTTGGGCCATATTATGGGTAGGACATTTGTGTCTAAATCATTCAATCCCCCAAAAAGTTGCTTTAATCATAAAAAAATATTTTCAATCAAAGAAAAATATCATTTGAAAAATAAAATTGCCCTCCTATTTTTTTTTTTTTTTTTTGGGGGGGGGGGGTAATATGCAAAGCAAATGACGGTCTAAGGTGCTAGTCACATGATTTGTTTGAAAAATAATTTTGACCCATTATAAAAATATCTTTTTTTGTTCATTTCATTCATGTTTGTTGCCTGTTTTCTTGCTTTACAACTTTTATATATATGGGAAAGTTAATTACATGCAATGATAATTTTCGGACACCAGGGGGGGGCCTGGTGGCGGGCCCCCCTTAAACTCCGCTTATGTTTATGATGTAGAATTGCCTTATCCCGGAAGAACAAGTTTGAAGTTGATCTAGATTAAAATGTAAATCTTGATCACAGTAAATATCAAACATTTAGGATTTATAGTTTGACGCCTGGGTTAACCTTCAGAATTAAGTTTTGCAAGTCTATTTGGTCAATGAGCGGAGCAATTTTGAAACTTTCAGGAGGTTACGAAGGTGTGCCAGATATTTTGTATGTTCAAGCCGCTCCTACAAATGTGAAGTGCTGGGAAAATGACAAAGCACAAGTCCTACAATTCCAATTCCAAATAGCAACCGCTTCTCCTCACTCTTATGATCGCTACCTTCCCTCAGAGTTCAAATGGATTGAATGTCTATTACTGTCAATAGTAAATAAACTCCGGCTGACCCTTATTTATATGAATCTGTTACAAAAACGGATGTTCCAATGCAATTTTGAGTTAAAATATCTTTGGTGATACCACAACAAGAACTTTGACACACATCTTGTGTTGTTGCTCATGAATCAGGAACTAAAAAAAAACAGGTTTACAAAACCCCAATTTCTTGCTTTTGTAATAGTTCAGCCTTTTGTTAATAGTTCAGCCTCGAAGAATTCTGCGCTTGCTGTTTTTGAGTGGTTTTTCATTATCAAACGTAGTCGCAATAGAGACTAGCCTTATTATTTGGCCTTGTTCAGCCTAAAGTACACTACTCAAAAAATATAAAGAACACTAATGTAGCAGGGTGTAGATCTGAATGAATGTTTTTTTTTGTTTTTTTTTAAATTAAATACTTTGTTCTTTCCATAGTTGAATGTGCTGACAAGAGTCAAACAGAAATTATCCATGAAAATCAAATGTATCAACCCATGGAGGTCCCGATTTGGAGTTTTACTCAAAATTTAATTGGAAAAACACACTACAGGCTGAAACCCTTTAAATAAGTGAGAATGAAGCTCTATAGTAGTGTCTGGCCTCCGCGTGCCTGTTTGCCGTCCTTACAACACCTGGGCAAATTAGGGTGTTCAGAAAAACAAAAGGCCGTGATATTTGTTGGGCTGAGTTTTAATTCAGATCTACTACCCAGTTCGCATTTTGCCCTCCGACGTACCTAACCTGTGCCTCACTACCAGGGGTGAAAGTGGTTAGAATTTCTTGCCGGAACTCCCCGACGTGAAGGTTGCCACGGAGCCAGAAATTCTATTTATTTATTTATTTATTTGGGGGGGGGCGAAACTACTGAAATGCAAAGAAAACTGTTTTGGTCAGTTACTTATACAACACATACAAAAACTGATTTTCATTCAGAATTGTATTCATTCAATGATTTGCAAAATAAAAGTTAAGAAAAACAGCTACAACCCCAACCTCCATCTCCTAATTTTTATTTTCCCTCATTTCCTCACATACTAAATGCCAAATCTCAATTTTAACTACTCAAGAACATAGGATGTAGGCTATATTAAAATTGAAGATAATGTAAACATTTACTTTTTGTTGTTTTTTAATAATTAAGATATAAGTAACATACATTCAGAAAAATAAGTACAAATGACTTATATTATGCAGAGTGAAATGAAATATATTTTGAAGATCACGCAAACATTGACTTTTTAAAAATCATAAGTAGGGCTGTCAAAATTATCGCGTTAACGGGCGGTAATTAATTTTTTAAATTAATCACGTTAAAATATTTGTCGCAATTAACGCACATGCCCCGCTCAAACAGATTAAAATGACAGCCCAGTGTCATGTCCACTTGTTACTTGTTTTTTTTTTTTTGTCTCCCTCTGCTGGCGCTTTGGTGCGACTGATTTTATGAGCATTGTGTAATTATTGACATCAACAATGGCGAGCTTCTAGTTTATTTTTTTGTTTGAAAATTTTACAAATTTTATTAGAACAAAAACATTAAGAAGGGTTTTAATATAAAATTTCTATAACTTGTACTAACATTTATCTTTTAAGAACTAAAAATCTTTCTATCCATGGATCGCTTTAACAGAATGTTAATGCCATCTTGTTGAGTTATTGTTATAATAAACAAATACAGTCCTTATGTACAGTATGTTGAATGTATATATCCGTCTTGTCTTCTTTCCATTCGAACAATAACTTACAGAAAAATATGACATATTTTATAGATGGTTTGAATTGCGATTAATTACGATTAATTAATTTTTAAGCTGTGATTAACTCGATTAAAAATTTTAATCGTTTGACAGCCCTAATCATAAGCAAATGAATAAGTTGCCAAATATAAATGAACAAATATAATTCCAAAGTGCACATTGACAGCTAAGATGTTCTGAACCTCCCCATCAGAGCAAATAAAACTAAATATGATAAATAAGCCACCTTAACTCTTTCCTTGTTCTTAAAGATTTGATCGACTTCTGTTGCATTGCCCTTTTTTGCCGTTTCAGAAAACATGCACATTTGAACCAGTCATAGCTAGCTATTTCTGGTGAACACATGTCAGTGTGTCATAAATAAATGAGTCCAGGCGTTTTTGCTTCGTGCATTCGCACATTGACGTGACTTGTCATCATCAGACTCAGATAACTGCAGCAGCTATGGAAACCTCCATGCCGACCGTGGAATAAAATAAATCATAAATATCGGTGGAAATGGATTACGCTACATAAGCACTTTATTATGCCTGTTGTTAACACTTGAGTATGTAAATCTAATGTTGGTAGATTGTTTTCTTCTTGGAGATGAAATGGATGTGTGGCAGCTTTGTTTTTTTGTTTTTTTTACATAGCGTTTTGACAGTTGCCATCATATTTTTGGAATCAAAGCACCGTATACCGGAACTGTGTTCCGGACCTGAATCTTATGATGGAACTGCATTCCAGCCCCGAATCTTATACCGGAACTGCGTTCCTGACCGTTCCCGCCCACTTTCACCTCTGCTCACTACATCAGCCTAGCTAGTGACCTCATTCTGGCCTTGTTGGTCCGGGTTCAGTATGCCGAGTTTGCATACTGAACAAACAACGAACAAACAGTACAAGCAAACAAAACGGTAACTTCCAACAGTTAGTTACTCAAGACACAGTCTGTACAGTGAACGCACCTTCACACTATAGACCCTACCCACGTGACGTCACAACTCCGCCCTCCTGACTGGTGCCGCCCAATTGTCCGTCAACACATCGTGTTTACTTGTTACGGCTACGTACATTCCTCCTATTTACGGCGTGTTTTTCTGCTCGTTAACATTAATAATCAAAATGGTGTAGGCGTGTGTGGCGGTCGGTTGCAATAACAGAGAAGATGGACGGAGAGACTTGAAGTTCTACCGGATTCCGAGAGACCCGGAGAGGAGAGCGAGATGGGCTGCTGCAATTCGACGAGAAAACTGGGCTCCAAACGATTACCACAGATTATGTAGTAGTCATTTTATATCTGGTAAGATGCATTTAATATATATTTAGAGGGTTTTGGGCTGACAACCACAATTAAGATCATTGCTAGGCTAATTGCCGACAACATACACGTATGTATGTAGTGAGAGTGCTATCGCTAAACCATATAAACATTAAAAGCCCTAGCTCCATTGACAAATGACATGAAATACATTAGACTTGACAGTGGATGTTAGCAATAACAAAAGATTTTGAATTGAAAATTTCGTAACTCACCTTACCAAGCACAAGATAGATTCCTGCCGAATTTTCGTGGACGAGGACCTGTTTCACCCAACCAGCAACGAAGTATTTATAAGCCTCCAAGCTCTTAAAGTTTTTCAAACTTTCGTGAGAATAGGCTGATTTGGTGTGGACAAGATAGTTGTAAATATCAGGGTAGCTAGCAGATATCAGGCAAAGATGACGAAGACAGCGGGTCGAAAAACATCGATTTAGGCATCAAATATGGATCTGGCGAATGGATAAACTGAAGCTTTTCCACATAACGCCTTTTATGCAATGCATCCAGTGAGTTTACGGCATCCGAAAGCACCGGGTCTTCCACGAAATGCATTATAAATTGCTCGATCAATTGAGACCATTGATAATACAGACACAAAATGACGGACAATGGGGCGGAACAATACAGCGATCACGTGATTTTGTGACGTCGGTGGGTAGGGTCTATAGCTGCACGCGGCACCGGCAGTTGGTTTTGTGTAATGGTGTCTGCCTATGTACGTACAGTATGTAATGTGAAAATAAAGGTATCAGCTTCTCGTCTCTGTAGCAGCGTGACAGGAGCTTTCACCTAGAAGCAGCCAACTCGACTGGGCTCGGCAGGCAGTGCATGCAAGGAGAGTTGTTATCACATACCTGGGTATAGTGAGGCACGTGAATGGGTGTATTACAAAATCTGGCATTTTCTTCAGTTAATGGCTTTACCAAATTGAATCATTTCAGCACTTAGCGACTTCAAATTTAAAAAGAAAAAAAATCACCACATAAGGGCTTAACACCCTACTGGGCATGCTCCTGACGAGGTGGAGGATGTTCTTCGGAGGAATCTCCTCCCAGATCTGGATCTGGGAATCACTGAGTTCCTGGACAGTCTGATGAGCAACCTGGCGGCCTGTTGATTCCAGGAGACAGTTTCTCCAGGAGAGCTGGACAAGGTCGTAGAGGGCACTCAAACCCTCATAGGGATGGATATCCACTCCTTTGTTCAAAGAGGAACAGGATGAGCACTGCCAGTGCCCGACAAATTGGCCTCCAACAGGCCACTGATGTGAATGTTTCTGATTAAACAATCAGAAACAAGCGCCGTTAGGAATGCCTGAGGGCCTGACATCCTATAGTGAGCCCTGTGCTCACTGTTAATTATCGTAGAGCTTGACTGGCATTTGCCATAGACCACCAGAACTTTCAACTATGCCCCTGGCTCTGTGCTCTTCACCGATGGAAGCAGGTTCAACCTGAGCAGATGCGAAAGATGTGAAAGGGTCCGGAGATGCCGTGGAGAACGTTATGTTGCCTGCAACATCATTCAGCATAACCGGTGTATTGGTGGGTCAGTGATGGTCAGCGGAGGCATATTCCTGGAAGGACACACTGACCTCTACAGCTTAGATAATGGCACCTTGACTGCTATTAGGTATCGGGATGAAATCCTTGGATCCATTCTCATAAGCTATGCTTGTGCCGTGGGACCTGGGTTCTTCCTGGTCCATGACAATACCCAAAGTCATGTGGCTGGAGTATGCAAGCAGTTCCTGAAGAAAGAAGGAATTGATAACATTGAACGACTCTAATAGAACACCTCTGGGACATTATGTTTAGGTCCATCTGGCAGAGCCAGGTTGATCCTCAGACTGTCCAGGAGCTCAGTGATCCCCTGGTCCAGATCTGAGAGGAGATCGCCCAGGAGACCCTCCGTCACCTCACTAGGAACCTGCCCAGGTCTTGTAGGGAGCTCATACAAGCACATGCACATGGAGGCCACACACACTATTGAGCCTCATTTTGAGTTGTTTAAAGGACATTACATCAAAGTTGGATGTAGTGTGTTTTTCCACTTTAATTTTGAGTATAACTCCGAATCCAGACTTGCATGGGTTAAAACATTCTATTTTCATTGATAATTTTTGTGAGAGTTTGTTGTCAGCACATTCAACTATGGAAAGAACATATTCAATACAAATATTTTATTCATTCATATCTACAATGTCTTACTTTAGTGTAGGGATGTCCTGATCCAGGTTTTTGCACTTCCGATCCGATACCGATATTGTTTTGCACTTCCGATCCGATACCGATACTGGCTGATACCGATACCGACCTATCAGAGCATGTGTTAAAGTTTAAAGTTATTTAACCTCCCTACTTAGTTGTCAGACTCATTTTTAAAAGGGTTTTAGTACTCTTGATAACAACTAGCCAGCTGAATTAGGTGAGTTTGAATAACACACAACGGTTGGTAACAAGAAACTGAGCTGTTTATTAAACACAAAACATTATAAATAACAAACAGAAATGGCATAGTCAGTCAGTAAAACGTGCAAATAATATTCTAAACTGTCTTAAAAAAGCAAAACACACAAAAAACCTCAATGGAAAATCCCACAAACCCCCCCAAGCTATTAGATGCTTTTAATGTTTCGTGCATTTGTTACAATAATTGTAAAAAAAAAAGCCTCTAAAGTTTAAATAAACGACTATTTCAGTATCAAGTTAACATTTTAAAACGGTAAATAAAATACTCAAGTCCCCATTCTGTATCAGCAGCTTTAAACCACATTCAATTCATTTAATTTTGCGAATCAACTGTTAAAGTTGTTAAAATTGCTCCCGTTATTCCATAATTTCCCTTCTGTCTACTTTCGACATGTGAAAGTTTTAAAACTGTTTTGAAGATGGATCCAAGTCAGGATTTTGCCGATTTAGGAGTATTTTAGATAAAAAGTTAATTAGGTTTGCTTGGAAGGTTCACAACAGCCTACTAGGGAAGTCTTCTGCTTTAAGATGACGGCTGTTTACTAACGCATCTAGTTTTCAATACTTCAATGTTGCTAACGCAGTCGAGTCTGTCGTTATGCATCTAGTTCTATATACATATGATATCTATTATCTCCAGTATAACGACGTTGACGTAGTTTGTAGCGGCTGTCAGCAGCAGTCAGGTATTCTTGTGTTTTTTATCCAGCGGCATGAGTTGAGCTAAAGCCGTGAGTTGAGCATTGACATTACCCTGGTCTATGACAAGCATGATGTTTACTCTCGGGACACAATGTGGTCCGTTTCTCATTGCGTCCCGAAGACCGCGCTGTGTATCAGTTCCGCTTTACTCGACATATTTCAATAATCGGAATTTGGATGTTTGTGAATCGTTCTCAAATCTTCCACGGCCGAATCGCTCAAGGATGTAATGACGGCTGGGCATGTTGTACCGTAGTTCTAAGTGTTGGATGGTGTGTCTTTACTCACGAGAGATAATGGCTCGTCATCCAGAATGAATTCTTCCGCAATGACTCTTGTTATTCCCTGGGCTTTGGGACTGTCGAGTGCCAGTTTGTCACGCATAGCAAAAGTTTATGCCAGTGTTAGTTGCGTACAACCTTTCTTTTTGTCTTCGGTTTTCTTACCACCACAAACAATATAAGGAATATGTTATTTCGCTAAATGCTTGATTAGGTTGGTTGTATTAAAACTTCTTACTGCTCTACCACCATGCTTGACTTTATTGTGGCATATGTTGCACTCTGCCTCTTCGTCTTTGTCGTCCTTTAAGATGAAATGATCCCACACAGCTGACATTTTTACCGATAAAGTCTCTCGGTAAATTGGGAGACGGTAATGTAGTTTGTTGAAGGTGTGCCGTAAAATGCGGACTGGATTTTAGGGAAACCGAAGCAAAAACTGGAATGGCTTATGTAAATCGGTGCGCTGGAAAACCCGGACCAGAGTTAAAAAAAAAAAAAAAACTGGATTGGAAGTCTGATTCTGAATTTTTCTGTGTCGGCCGATCCGATATCGATGCGCATTTTTTTTGCCCATATCGGCGTTCGATCCGATCCGAATCGGATCGGAGCATCTCTACTTTAGTGTTCCCTTTTTTTTTTTTGAGCCGTGTTTATTCTCCACTGTGTATCTTATTCTTGGATTTGGTAACGTCTTTACTCTGTTATGCCAGCAGCACGATCGCCATACAGCGTACTTGACAACGGAGCTCAGCTTGTGTTAGCGCACCATTAAAACAAATGCGACGTTGGAAGAATCATAACACAGAAAACACGAGGCGGCATCTGCCATAACTCACGTCTGCATTCTGTTCCAGTAATGAAATTTGAAAGAAAACCCTTGAGAGATTAAGGATCCCCTTTTCGCCAGCAGATGTTTGTGAAATGAAAGCGATAGGCAGGCAGTCAAGTGTCATTTTAAGACAGTCGAAATGTTGGTATTGTCTTTAAGCGCACAATAGAGCAGGCTGCGTTCAACATTGTAAATGTATTAGCCGCCGCGCCTTTATCTCGCCGACACACTCTCGGACGGACCTGCAAGAGCCCGGAGGGAAATTCCCTAAAGTCCAGACGGCAAATAACGAGTCTGCTAGCGAAATACTTTTTCCACTTGCAGCCTAAAGCCATCTCTTGTCATATTGGTCTCCAGCGTTACAAACATTGTTCCGAATGGACACTTTTCTGCTTTGAGTTCGACCTTCAACTTTGACAAGTAGCTTGCAAGGTGAAGCTAGAAATTGCCTGAAGATGGGCAGATGGAATCTCGCCCTCTCTTTCTGTACAAACTCGACGCTGAGAACACTTGTTAAAGACCTCCACTTTATTTGGCCTTAGCTGTCACATCTGATAACGGTCACAGCGACGAAGGGGCGACCAGGTGATTGCTGGGTGCCAAACTTGGACACTTTCGGATGGTCCTGGAAGATTTGCCAGCGTCAAAGGCATCAGAACTTTGAGATATGATCTCCCCACAAAAATAACTCTCTGCAATATGGCAGCAACATTTGCCGAAAGACATCGGGTTTTAATGACAGCGGCACAAATGAGCGCGGCGCTGAGCCTTCCTGTGCGGAATGTCGAGCGAACGCATTAGCGCGTTGCTGACAGACGAGTCTTAATTGTTTCCTCTGGCAAATAGAAGTTCACACGGGAGAACAAAAGCTCGCCTGGCAGCACCGCCTTTTGATGCAACGCTGACGATGACCTTGCTGCAGTGCGCCCCGCCGCAGGATCCTTAAGAGTTTATCTTGACACACTCCCGGAGAGCGACTCTCAGGTGTCGCGCTGATAGACCAATTCATTTAACTCCGTCACGATCCAGGGGCTCGGGAGGCGGCCGCCTGATGAATCCCGATTGTTCTTCTGCCTGTCTGGCTGTTTGCGCTCCTCCGGGCGAGAGACGTTGCTCTGCCAATAGCCTGCAGACTGTTAACACACCAGAGGCTCTTTTCTGTTTGCAAGCGCTGCCGTCGTCCCACAATGACTGCTGTGCTTACTGCATTTATAACAATGTTTGCGTGGACGTCTAGGAGATTCACATCTTGTGTGTGTTAAATTCGAGGATTTTAGGGGGTGTCTGGGAATACCGTGATGGGAACGGCACTCCAACTTGGGGGGAAAGTGAAATACTCACCTTCAAATGTGTGACAAACGCTACTACAGCCTCTCTAACTTTGTTCTGTTTCACCTCGTTTGCATCAGACTCTGAGACGGATATGGCAAAATCATGTTGCTCGATATTGCTATGGTTAACTTTAAAGCTATTGTTGCTTCGATACGTTCAGGAGCAGTGTTGGGAATAACGCCGTTATATATACAGGAATGAAAATCTCTCACCTTTCGGCGAAATTCGCCATTTTGAAGTAAAAAAGGATGACCTACGCGAATCGTGTAGATCTGAGGAGAAAATTTTAAAGGGGGGGGGGGGGGCTCAGGTGTAGGCATGTGCCGGTTACTTCACGGTTTACCATGCTATGAAAACCTCGCGGTTACAAAACCACTAAAATTTTCCGTCATACAGTAGTGCGTAATCGTTATTTTTCATGTGTCAAAAATGCAGCCAGAAGTGGCTTGGTGCGGCAGCGCTTGCCCCTTCACCTGTTTGATGCTGCGTGTGTCAGTGATGCTATTCCAGCAAACCCAAAAACAAACACTCCAGACACAAGGCGTACTTTTCTGCAATTTATTGATCTCTCAAATCGTGGTAACTGAATACAGAGGTTGCGCTAGACATTTTCGTTGTCTGTCATTTTGACTGACAGGATCATAAAAATCGGTCATAATCTATTTTTACCCGTCAATTAAATTTTTAAAATGATAATGATGACATATTCAATAGTATTCAGTTGTCATTCATTTTTAATTGTAACGCTTGCTTGGCGGCGAAAAATTAGACACGGAAGTCGTGGTATTTTTCTCCCTCTTTTTACTCTGCTTACCGCCAACACCACCAACAAAACAACAACTCCGCCCCCAAAGAAAAAGAGGCAACTATATAGACCCCAATCACCAACGTCACACAATGATCTTAATTGTGGTTGTCAGCCCAAAATCTTCTAAATATATATATATATATATATATATATAATGTTTTCACACACAAACCGGAACAGCGCGTGCGGCAAAAACACACACGCAAAACAGATGCAGAGGGATATGATGGCAGAGCATTCACAGGATAATTTATCCTTTACGAGGTGGACATATAAACACTATTTCAAGTTGGTCGAAATTAAAGGAAAGAACGCGCATGTAAAGTATAATTTATGTCCCGGGGCAAAGCTTTTGTTGACATCTGTGGTAAGCAATTCAAATCTGTTTATTTTTGTTGCACTTCAAGTGTAGGATAAATCTGTTGCTGGTGAGGCGCAGTAAATATTACAAGGTTCTATAACACAACTACCTGTCTGCTCTTCTCTATTCAGCTGACTCGAATACTGCTCAGAAAATTTCAAATTCTTTGACATACAACTTCTTTTTAAAGTAGTTACTTTCCCTGGTAACTAGTTACTTTTACGATAGAGTAGTTCAGTTACTAAGTTACTTTTTGGAAGAAGTAGTGAGTAACTATAACTAATTACTTTTTTAAAGTAACGTGCCCAACACTGTTCAGGAGTAAACCTGGAGTTCTTAATGTCGTTCGACTGATATATCGGCCGGCCGAAGTATGGACTTTTTTTTCCAAGATTGGCCATTGGCCAATTTCTAGCCAATATTATAAGGGTAACTGTTATGTTCACTGTTTGAGTAATTATCTTTCTAAAGAAAGTCGACCGAAATATCAGCCGGCTAATATCAGGCCAGGATGTTTTTTCAAAATCGGCCGATATCAGCCAATACAGGTAGTCCTCGAGTTACGACGTGCCCGACTTCCGTGATTTCGACTTTACCACGCTGAAGTCTTATCTGCCATTCTGTCTCCAGTTGTGTGTGCTTTTTTAAAGTCACGTGAACCGTATCTAGTTCTTGCCATGCCTCCTCCCCAGCAGTGTCACCGCCGTCCTGCAGCTCCTGACGGCGTCAGGTCCCACCCGCTGTCATCCCCGGTTGTCATGTGTGTGAGAAGCGCCCTTTTTGGCTTGGGAGAGTCATGGCGCCCACCCTAATCTCCGGTTCTCCTCTGACCGCCAACAAAGCACCTTTTTCGGACTGGGCTCAAGCAGCCACCCGCTTTCATCTCGGGTTCTCATGTGTCCGTCCGAGAAGCGCCCTTTCGGCTTGGGAGCGTCACCCGCCCCAACTTCTGGTTTTTCCCTGACCGCCGACAATATGCCTTTTTCGGACTTCCCACTTCCTTGTTCTCATGCTGCTGCTGCCGCTGCTGCTTCTCATCCAGAGCCGACTCCTCTTGCGAGTCCTGATCTGGTTTTTCGAGTTTGGATGGCGGCCTTATGTTAGAGGTTACCTGAGCGGCCATGATATCCCCCCTCTCTCGCCTCCAAACTCTTTCCACAGTGCCCTTTTCTCTCAGCAAAGCGACTCACTCGCGAGTAAAGTCCGAATAGTAAAATTTTTTTTTTTTTTTTTTTTTAAATCCTGAATAGTCATTCCATATAACGACATTTACACAATGCACCTCACAGTATCTTATTTTTTTACTTGATCTTATTAACTAATTCACTCCCAACCATTTTCACCGGAGCAAGGTCCTTCGCTCCCGGCTGTTTTACTAGATTTTGACTGATTTTGCAAGGCCCATAAAAAAATTCTGTTCTATTGCTGTATAAACATGGATGGAACCCACCAAAAGAAAGATTACTGTCTTCTTTCAGCAGAAAAAAAGTAGTTCATATATTTTTCCATTCTTTAGAAATTAGCATTAGAAAATAGCTTAGTTTGAGCAATTTTCCAATTTCTGATGAAAAAACGGAGGAATTGAGCTTTTTGGGAAAGCATACATTTCAAACATACTGACTTATACACAGCTATTTTTTTGCTTTAGTTCCATCCCAAACATCTGAATGTTTTCTTACAAAATAACATAAACAACAAGACAAAATGGAGCTTTTGATAGCAAGGTAAAAATTTATTTACACATAACTAACTGAAAGATGACGCTGTTCTGGCCGCGACAGCCGGTTAAATTTTTCCCTCCTCGCCGTCTGTCTCATAAAGATGAATTTTTTTGGAGTCTCTGCGGGCTCTGCTTGCGAGCAGCACGGACTCAAGGCATCGTCCGCTGCACTAGTGGTCCCAGTCGTTCTGCTCGGTCGTCCAGTGCTTGGCATCCCGGGCGTCCTCCTGGTTGTTCTGCTCGGTCATCCCCCCGGCATCCATTCGTTCGTCTTCCGCCGGCGCCCGGCCGTGCGGCTTGGGTGTTTGTTGCCGTTGAATCGGGTTGCGGGTCTTACCAAATGCGCTACTATCCTCCAGTGACCAGTTTTATTGCTTTAAAATGGATTTTCAGCTTTGTGCTCTGGAGCTATATTGAATCACGACCCGAAAAACATAAAAGACGTATTTGGGACACTGAAAAAATTAAAAATAGAACGTATTTATACGTTTTTGGGAGCAAATGAGTTAATATGACGTATAATACATGATTTTGGACAATTATCTTGTATTTGAGGTAATTAAAGGGTTAATTCCGATTTACGCAGAGATTCGGGTTACATCGCCAGCCTAGCCTAGACTCGTTCGTAACCCGGGGACTATCTTGCCTGGCACGGCCAGACTGTTCTCCCGGTATTTTTCAAACACTGTGAGAATAGTCTGGGACCCAGCCCATTAACGGCCTCTCGAGCAAGAACAAAATTAACCGTCCAATCAGATTTGTTTATTTGCGTGACGTGTTCGGAAGTCGTCCCCACAACAACACAGATGGCGAACAGAAGAGCCGAGAATATGTTCCAATCCACGGTAAAATCAGTTTAAATTTACCAAAAACACATCGACACAAGTCATTGACAACGCTCTGTCTCGCGCTAGCCATGTTGAATAAACTTCCGCGCGCAAGTCCCTCGTCGCTTTACTAACATCACGTCCGCCCGTCGCTAATTGGTCCACTCCGCTGTGTGTTTGCTGTGTCTTCCTCCGCCCTGGAAATTTTATCCTCTGAATGGTGGCCAGACTCAATAGCTGGAACGGCGGTGAGTCTGGTGTACCAGACTAGGGACTACCTGTATACTGTAATAAGATCATTGTTATCGCTGTTGTTTATCTTTGTTAATTGTGATTTTCCTCCACCTAGTGGCCAGTTTTGCAAAAGGAAGTTGCAGGAGAAGAAGTTTAACTTCTAATATATACATTTATTTCATGTTTCAATTGTCTTTCATAATCAGTGTGCTTCAACAAAAGTTGTATCGGCTTACAAAATAGGCATTGGACATTGGCAATCACTTGATTTAAAAAAAAAAAATGCTATCTGTATCTTCCTTTGATCCCGTATGCGTCGACCTCTAGTGATTAACTCATTGACTGCCCTTATTTAACCTCAACGTAGTAACAGGCACTTGTGTAAAATGATTCAAAAGAAAGAAACAAAGAGAAGTGCTTTCAAATGTATGACAAACTCTTCTAAAACCTCTCAGGCTTTGTTCTGTTTCACTTAGTTTGCATCAGACTTGGTTTCCGACCTCATGAAATAACATAAAGCTTTTGATTGATGATTTTAGGTGCTACTACATATTGTGTTTCCAAAATGGTATTCACTTAAAACTGAGTTTTTTAGTCTTACGAATACAGATGGGGGAAAATAGGCCAAGGTAACATGAGTTTTAAAATCTTAGGGATCAAAAAGGTCTAACCGGTGGCTGATCTTGGTTCAAGTTGGAGGTTATCTGGTTCCTGACTTAACCCTAAAAAGAATTCTTCTTGGTCTTGTTGTGTTTGTTGTCTTGACTCCCAAAATTCTTGATCTTGATTTGGTCTCAGTGATTTCTGGTTTCAAGCAAGTCTTGGTCAGGTCGTGGCCTTGACTCTAATAATACCTAGTCTTGCTCTTGATCTTGACTGGTAAAAGTCTTTATCCTGACTTGGGCTTAGTGAGTAATAAATTATTATTATTATTACTAAATTATTATTTCACCACCACAACCATCTTCTGAGGCTAAAAGAACACAACTACTTTCAAAATGCTTGCATAATGTATCAGGTCATCCATAAACTAAACCATAAATTAAGTGATCTCATCCCAATCTATACTCCTCAGCACACATATGCTACCAGAAGAAAAAAATCAAATCACTGGGAAAAACGGAAGGCTAAAGTATACGAGCCTTGGCATTGTGTGCAGCAGTGTTGTTTTTGGCAGCTCTTTTAATTTTCGTCTTAGTCTTTTGGACGACAATCCTTATTAGTCTTAGTCATATTTTAGTAATCTAAAAATGTTTTTGTCTTCGTCTAGTTTTTGTTGACGAAAACTCCAGACTAAATTTGTCTAGTTTTAGTCGACGTTTAATAAAAATGTTTTTGTCTGTGAAATGAAAAAAAAAAAAATACCCACCAGGACGCCACGAACTGTATATAAAACAAAAAAAGTTGTCTTAGAATTTAAGAGGACAGTCACCGTTAGCAATAGCCTGATGCTAACGCGGACGTGAATGCTATGCTAACACTATGAGTTATATTTCGTGTGTGATGATCACTCACCAGAGTTTGAGGACGCTCGCCGTTAGCAATAGCCTGATGCTAACGTGAATGCTTTGCTAACGCTATGAGTTACATTTAGTGTGTGATGATCACTCAGCACAGACCTCTAAAGGCTGAAGCAACATTGCATAGTCTCTCTTCTTGCCAAGAAGAGAAGACTAATCTAGCTTGTGTATCGCAAAACAGGCAATGGGAAGGCTGGGGAAGACACTAGCGGGTGAATTGGGGAGGGGTGCAGCACCTAACATGAGTGACACAACCAGACACACATTGTGAACATTTGAAAAAACTAGGGCGCATTTTCGTTGCGTTCTCAGAGGAAAACTGGCATTCGTGTCTCCCAATAAACGTTTTTAGCTCGTTATCGTCTCGTCATCGTCATGAAAAAATTGTTCATCGACGAAATATTTTCGTTATAGTCGTCGTTAACGAAAACAACACTGGTGTGCAGAGGACCACAGATCTGGAATGAAGTGGACGAAACACTTAAAATGTCACACTCCATCTCCATTTTTAAGAAAAACCTGAAAACTGACCTCCTTGCAATGTATGCTTAATATGCGGAGTCTTTGAATAACATTACTAAGGTATCACATGCCAAATCCGATGTAGTCAGAATGTTGAAATTTTCCATAGTTAATTGTATGTATGTGTATGGGTTTGTGTATGTGTGTGCTGTTTGACTGGGGCCCCTACTAAAAGCTTTAAATAGCTTATTCAGAGTGTCCCTTTCATGCATCTTATCAGATGAACTGCTTGTATCTATGACCATGTTCTTGTGTGTACCATGATACGATGTGTGAATAAAATGAATCTGAACTGAACTAAGTAGTTTCAGGCAAGTATTGGTCTGGTCTTAGATTCAACTCCAAAAAGATTTCAGTCTTGCTCTTGGTCTTCATTCCAAAACGCCTTCATCTTGACTTGGTCTGTGTGATTTCAGGTTTCAAGCAACTCTTGGTCTGGTCTTGGATTCAACTCCTAAAAGATTTAGGCTTCCTTTTGGTTCTGGTCTTTATTCCAAAACGTCTTGATCTTGACTTTGTCTATGTGATTTCAGGTTTCGGGCAAGTCTTTGTCTGGTCTTAGACTCAAATCCATCAAATTCAGCCTTATTCTCGGTCTTGATTCCTAAAAATCTTTACTTCTTCATCTCAGGGCTTTCTGGTTCTGGTCCTTGTCTTGACCACAACACAACCTCAAGCTAGGTAGACCTTCTCAGTACAAAGACGAGAAGCAATTATACTCAATTCTTAATGCTTTCAGTATTCCTACTTATCTTTAAAACTGACCCGTTTCTTGTGTTTTTACTGTCTTGCCTTGAGACATGAAGGTAACATCATGTTCTATACGTCAACAAACATGACGTTCTTTGTTCTGTTCCATCACAGTCATTAGAAATAAATGGTCTCCGCTTATTTTTGCTCCCATCTCGAGATGATTGCGCCCTTATGCTTTTGTTGAAGTCCGCAATCAATGTGATGGCCATAATGTACAAAAGCAGGTTTCTGTTCCCTCCTCCGAGCTGGAATGTTTGCATCTTGTAACAGCTGGACAATCTCATTGCTGGGAATTTGACGACATTCACGGCGGGTGTTAGATGAGCCATTGATCCCTTGTCGCGGCAACCTTCCAGCAGGCGACCTGTCCATTTGCGAGAGCCGTCTTCCGGCACCATTGACTTTCCGCCATGATGTTCCGCTTTCACTGCGAGGCCTGACATTTAATGACGCCGTGATGGAGAAACATCACATTTATCGCCCGGCAACAAAAAACAAACTGAAGTGAGTGGGCACCGCAAAGACGGTTGAAATTCAGCTTTTTCCCGATTCAGTTAGTATCATTTTATTTGGTTCAGACTTCATTCTAAATCAGGTCTGTTTAAAGATCAATTGTTTGCCCAGTCCTGCTCTAGACTGATTCTATTAAATTACTATAAACTGTTACGTAACCTAATTACAGTGGGGCAAATAAGTATTTAGTCAACCACCAATTGTGCAAGTTCTCCTACTTGAAAAGATTAGAGAGGCCTGTAATTGCCAACATGGGTAAACCTCAACCATGAAAGACAGAATGTGGGAAAAAAAAAAAAAAAAGAAAATCACATTGTTTGATTTTTAAAGAATTTATTTCCAAATTAGAGTGGAAAATAAGTATTTGGTCACCTACAAACAAGGAAGATTTCTGGCTGTCAAAGAAGTCTAACTTCTTCTAACGAGGTCTAACGAGGCTCCACTCGTTACCTGTATTAATGGCACCTGTTTTAACTCATTATCGGTATAAAAGACACCTGTCCACAACCTCAGTCAGTCACACTCCAAACTCCACTATGGCCAAGACCAAAGAGCTGTCGAAGGACACCAGAGACAAAATTGTAGACCTGCACCAGGCTGGGAAGACTGAATCTGCAATTGGTAAAACGCTTGGTGTAAAGAAATAAACTGTGGGAACAATTATTGGAAAATGGAAGACATACAAGACCACTGATAATCTCCCTCTATCTGGGGCTCCATGCAAGATCTCACACCGTGGCGTCAAAATGATAACAAGAACGGTGAGCAAAAATCACAGAACCACACGGGGGGACCGAGTGAATGACCGACAGAGAGCTGGGACCAAAGTAACAAAGGCTTCTATCAGTAACACAATGCGCCGCCAGGGACTCAAATCCTGCACTGCCAGACGGGTCCCCCTGCTGAAGCCAGTACACACCCAGGCCCGTCTGCGGTTCGCTAGAGAGCATTTGGATGATCCAGAAGAGGACTGGGAGAATGTGTTATGGTCAGATGAAACCAAAATAGAACTTTTTGGTAGAAACACAGGTTCTCGTGTTTGGAGGAGAAAGAATACTGAATTGCATCCGAAGAACACCATACCCACTGTGAAGCATGGGGGTGGAAACATCATGCTTTGTGGCTGTTTTTCTGCAAAGGGACCAGGACGACTGATCTGTGTAAAGGAAAGAATGAATGGGGCCATGTATCGGGAGATTTTGAGTGAAAATCTCCTTCCATCAGCGAGGGCATTGAAGATGAGACGTGGCTGGGTCTTTTAGCATGTCAATGATCCCAAACACACAGCCAGGGCAACAAAGGAGTGGCTTCGTAAGAAGCATTTCAAGGTTCTGGAGTGGCCTAGCCAGTCTCCAGATCCCAACCCCATAGAAAATCTGTGGAGGGAGTTGAAAGTCCGTGTTGCCCAATGACAGCCCCAAAACATCACTGCTCTAGAGGAGATCTGCATAGAGGAATGAGCCAAAATACCAGCAACAGTGTGTGAAAAGCTTGTGAAGAGTTACAGAAAACGTTTGGCCTCCGTTATTTCCAACAAAGGGTACATAACAAAGTATTGAGATGAACTTTTGGTATTGACCTAATACTTATTTTCCACCATGATTTGCAAATAAATTCTTTAAAAATAAAATAATCTGATTTTCTGTTTTTTTTTCCCCACATTGACTCTCAAGGTTGAGGTTTACCCATGTTGACAATTACAGACCTCTCTAATATTTTCAAGTGGGAGAACACAATTAGTTGTTGACTAAATACTTATTTGCCCCACTGTATATGGCTTCTATAGTTAAGTGTTTTTATGATTCATTTTGTAGCTGAATATTTTCCACAAGGTTTGGAACTATTGAAATTCAAGCACTTTGTGTCTTGGCAACGTCTTTGTTATGGCCCAAGGACGAAGAGATGTGAGGACCCTCCTGAAATTGTTCATTTTAGTTCTTTTGTTGAATGAATAGCTTTTTTGCGGTTTGAAAACTCACTACTTTTTTTTTTTTTGTAAGCATGTTTATCTGTTCGAAAACATAAATTTTAGGGGTCTGACACAAAACATACTAAGATCCAGTTTTGTGCATGAACGTGTTCAATGAACGATTGTTCATGGACGCGTTCATATTTCATTCTAGCGGTTGTGAGTGGCATTGATAAACTCCTTCATGGTTTCAGAATTAGAGCCTTCCCGACAAAACTGCATATACAGGCTAAAAAAAAAAAAAAAACACTATTAAAAACAAACCTTAATAGCAAAAACATATCCAACATGGAAACCCAAGCTGCCATTCACTACTGTCGTTTTAGAAAATAAGGCAGCTTTTGATCCCTAAGCTTTTATTGCGGTGAATAAGCATTCTTTTATATTCAGTTGGACTCCCAATATTATCCAAAGGTGTTAAACAAGTTACATAATAAACAGAAATATGCAACATGAATACGCTGTATGAAATGCTTTACGGCACGGAGAAGTCGTTAGTGGTGAGAGAGTGGTGTGCAGTTGAGTTGAGCACAGCCACATGGTAGGATGTGTGTGAGGTGGACTTTCCTTCATGTGCGTCCATGACCAAATGTAAGTACATATTCTTTATTGAAAATGTTTCGTGTTTACTTTGGAAACGCTGCATTCGTTGTCGTTTGTAACGTTACGCACATGCGCAGAACTGCAAAATTGCAATTTCTGACGGGGTGCAAAATCTGACAGAACACCGGCCAACATTTATGCAAGTTTTACAAACAGGTCAGTACTGACACGAATTTGAAATTGAATTTGAAGATGAATCTGACACAGTTTCAGTAATAAGTGGATAAAATAATTGCTGTTTGTGGTTCTATATCGACTCTGTCAATAATAGCTTGTAGCAATTGGAAAAATTGGCAAAAGGAAGAAAAGAATTACAAAAGTTTTTGGAACCATGAACTTTAGTTCAATATTTTGAGTTATGAACTCAAAAGTTCATTTTAAAATTTGTGAACTGCAAGTTGAACTCGTAAAATTAACTTTCCCAACACTGCAAAGATCTGACACCCGCTTTACCAAAACACAAAAAGGTCTCAAAGACCCAAGGCCAAAGTTTAACAGGAAGTCAGAAATTTTGGTCTGAAGCAGCCATTTTTCATTGATTTTTTTCCAGCTTTGACAAATTTATCTTAAAGGGGAAGTTAAGAATTTTTGACATTAGGCTTAAGCCTCGTGTTAGCGGAGGTGTAATTCATCTGTGGAGTTGATTTCAACAAATTCAATGCAGTTATTTATTTATTAGTTTCAGGGCTCCGGAGTGGCTAAGCTAGCTCGAGTCAATGAGCTTGTCCTAGCATGCTAACAAAAAACAACATACACACATATGAAAATCACAGATGACCCATGCTATCACTAGTGTTGGCAATGTTTTCAGGATGAAGTTATTAAAACTTATCATTGCATGCCAATAACTGCAGTATAAACACATACCTGTCAATCTGAGGCCGTTGGCAATCTTACAAATAATAATGTATGCCCAGACAAAAGGGTGACTAATCTTACAACGTTGTAACACGTAACCTGGTGCAATCAAAGAATAATATCTTCAGCTACATCATGATTACTAAAATTTAACAGTTGCTTTTGTTATAATTGTATGTAGCACTTTTGGCAATTTCTATCATGTCTTTTGATGGCTGCACTTCATCTCGCAATTCGTTTTGCTTGAAGGTAGTTCGTTAGTTTGTCAAATTATAAATTAAAAAAAGGCGAATTGATAAAATTAACTTACCAGTGCAATCTTTGAGTCAGGGAACATTTCTTTTGTTAATTCTGAGAAGTGATCAGCAATAGGCATATTGTGTTCGGCAATAAATTGGCAGAATAAAATCTCCGCTTTTGTCACTTTTCATTCTGCTTATTGCATCTTTATGACCAGTCTTAATAATCTTACTTTAAAAAAGTAATTACAGTTACAAATTACTTCTTTCAAAAACTAATGGAGTTAGCAACTCAGTTACCCGAATGTGAGTCAAACATGGCGGAGGTTCCCTGATGTTTTGGGGTTGCTTTGCTGCCTCTGGTACTGGACTGCTTGACCGTGTGCATGGTTTTATGAAGTCTGAAGACTACCAACAAATTTCGCAGCATAATGTAGGGCCCAGTGTGAGAAAGCTGGGTCTCTCTCAGAGGTCATGGGTCTTCCAGCAGGACAATGACCCCAAACACACTTCAAAAAGCACTAGAAAATGGTTTGACAGAAAGACCATCAATGAGTCCAGACCTGAATCCCATAGAACACCTGTTGAATGATCTGAAAATAGCAGTTTGGAGAAGGCACCCTTCAAATCTCAGAGACCTGGAGCACTTGGCCAAAGAAGAATGGTCTAAAATTCCAGAAGAGCATTATAAGAAACTCATTGATGGATACTGGAAGCGGTAGTTCGCAGTTATTGTGTCTAAAGGTTGTACTTAGAGATGTCCCGATCCGATATTTGGATCGGCTCGGACGCCGATATGGGCAAAAAAATGTGCATCGGTATCGGATCGGAACACGGAAAAAGTTGTTACCAACCGTTGTGTGTTATTCAAACTCACCTAATTCAGCTGGCTAGTTGTTATCAAGAGTACTAAAACCTTTTTCAACATGAGTCTGGCAACTAAGTAAGGAGGCTAAATAACTTTAAACTTCAACACATGGTCAGATAGGTCGGTATCGGTATCGGCCAGTATCGGTATCAGATCGGAAGTGCAAAACAATATTGGTATCGGATCGAAAGTGCAAAAACCTGGATCGGGACATCCCTCGTTGAACTACTAAGTATTACGCTGAGGGTGCCAATACTTTTGTCTGGCCCATTTTTGGAGTTTTGTGTAAAATGATAATGATTTTAAAAATTTTCATTCTCTTTTGTGTTTTTTCATTGCAAGCAAAATAGATGAAGATATTACGACCAAAGCATTTGTAATTTCAATCATTTTCAGGGAGAAATTGAGCATTATCCGACAGAATTGCAGGGGTGCCAATACTTTTGGCCAGCAGTGCATCGTCAACTCCAGGCGCAGCGTTATGACATTTTGTATCCTAATGATTTCCTTCAACAAAGAGCTGTAATTTCCCTCCCAAATCTTCTGCTCGAAGGTGGATCGCGAGCTATTTGGTGAATACAAAAACACGAACAGGAACAAGAGTGTTATTGCCCGGAGCAAACGTTCATCCGAGGAGATAAAATGCGCGCTGTTAGTTAAAACGCAGACTCTTAAGGTCGAATCATAATAATGTGTTCCATTGTGTGTGCGGCATACCGATGCGTTCACACACACACACAAAAAAAAAACTTCCTAATTTTGACCGACGAATTAAACCCAAGCCGGTGGGTGGCGAGGGAAGGGGGGCGGGCACTGAAAAAGATGTGTTCATTTACAAAAGGCTGCGGGAAGAGTTAATTAAGCGAGCTGCAGCCACGGCGAGAAAGTGCTGAGTTCTGGAGACACAAAATATTTATTCATCAGCCTATTAATGTTTAATTCTCACCACTTTTTTTTTTCCCTTCCCTGTTTTTTAAAAGGGAGGCAGAACGGAGGAAAGCTTTGAACATTTGACCTTATATGTAAAAAGTGTAGGGTGAGTCTGAGGCGCCTTAGGGATTGTCTTTAATCATTAAGGAGAATGGGAGGGGTGATAAAACGACCCTAACGATTCAAGCACGAGGAGGACACAATGGTTGGTATCCTTCACATGCAAGGGTCACTAAAAAAACTTTTAGATGAACTCATTAGCTGCCACTAACAACGCTAGACGTCCAATACGTTTGAAGTGGGAGGGTTCGTTCATTCGCTGCCACCCTCCCAGTTCAAATGAATTGGACGTCTACTAATGATAAACTAATTGAAAGCCATAACTGCGATTAATCGCTTGCTTGATTTTTGTCGCTAACCTGCGATTAATCTCACTGTCTCACGTCATTACCCTAATGCAAATCCGGTTCTATTTTTTTAGTCATTTTTAAGTCATTGACGTCATAATGTATTGATGGGACACTTGGCGCGGGGCCGGTAGATAGGGGGCCTGTATTGGTGGCGAGGCCGTCAAAACTGACAGATTGGAATCACAGACAAAGAGCTTTTTTCGTTGAAAATTCTTGTGAATAAATGCTTAAATCCCCGAATTCTTTATAGATATGGACGTAAAACATTCTCGGTTCTTGGTTGAAAGCAAAAAAAAAAAAAAAAAAAACATGCAGTTAGCACTTATTTGACGTAAATATTGCAAAGTACAATGCTAGTCTGTTAGTGAATGTAGCTAGCGACCGCTTTATATAAACAAAGCTTTTCCGGTGAAAATTCTTGTGAATAAATGCTTAAATCCCCGAATTCTTTATAGATATGGACATAAAACAGTCTTGATTCTTGGTTAAAAGCAAATAAAAAACGTGCAGTTAGCATTTATTTTACGTAAATATGTTGAAGTACCATGCTAGTCTGTTAGTGAATGTAGCTAGCGGCCGCCTTATGTAAACAAAGCTTTTCCAGTGAAAATTCTTGTGAATAAATGCTTAAATCCCCGAATTCTTTATAGATTTGGACGTAAAACAGTCTTGATTCTTGGTTAATAGCAAATAAAAATAAAATAGAACGTGAAGTTAGCATTTATTTTACGTATATGTCGAAGTACAATGCTAGTCTTTTAGTGAATGTAGCTAGCGGCTGCTTTATATAAACAGAGCTTTTCCGGTGAAAATTCTTGTTAATAAATGCTTAAATCCCCAAATTCTTTATAGATATGGACTTAAAACAGTCTTGATTCTTGGTTAAAAGCAAATAAAAAACGTGCAGTTAGCATTTATTTTACGTAAATATGTCGAAGTACAATGCTAGTCTGTTAGTGAATGTAACTAGCGGCCGCCTGATGAAAACAGAGCTTTTCCGGTGAAAATTCTTGTGAATAAATGCTTAAATCCCCGAAATCTTTATAGATATGGACGTAAAACAGTCTTGATTCTTGGTTAAAAGCAAATAAAAAACGTGCAGTTAGCATTTATTTTACGTAAATATGTTGAAGTATAATGCTAGTCTGTTAGTGAATGTAGCTAGCAGCCGCCTTATGTAAACAAAGCTTTTCCGGTGAAAATTCTTGTGAATAAATGCTTAAATCCCCAAATTCTTTATAGATTTGGACGTAAAAAAGTCTTGATTCTTGTTTAAAAGCAAAAAAAACAACAACAAAAAAAATGTGAAGTTAGCATTTATTTTACGAAAATATGTTGAAGTACAATGCTAGTCTGTTAGTGAATGTTGCTAGCAGCCGGCTAATGAATACAGTTTTTCTGGTAAAAATTATTGTGAATAAATGCTTAAATCCCCAAATTCTTTATAGATATGGACATAAAACAGTCTCGAATCTTGGTTCAAAGCAAAAAAAAAAAAAAAAAAACCATGCTGTTAGCATGTATTTTATGTAAATATTGCGAAATATGATGCCAATGCAGTAGCGGCTAATTTCTCTCATTGATTTTTTTTCACAACGTTTCAAAATGCATGAATGGTATGAAAAATTATATAATTAAAATAAATATAAAAGAAATCAATAATAAAAAATAAATAATTATCTTGAATCCTCGAACAAATCACTCCTTAGACAATCCTTCCTGCTTGTATGCGGTACAGCTTTCGTACTTTTTCAACAGAAATCCGGCGTCAGATCGCTGCGTGAGTGTCGTTTGTGAATAGCTCCTCTTGACGTGGGCGGCCACCTACTTGAAGACGAGGCGCAGTGCATGACTGATCTGACCCGTCAATACCATTACTGTTTAAAGTCTATGTATAAGTATTTGAACACCCTGCGATTTTGAAAGTTCTCCCACTTAGAAATGATGGTTGGGTTTGAAATGTTTATGGTCGGTGCTTGTCCATTGAGAGAGACAATCTAAAAAAAAGAGAATTCAGAAATCACAGTGTATGATTTTTTAACTATTTATTTTATACTGCTGCAAATAAGTATTTGAACACCTGTCTATCAGCTAGAATTGTGAGCCTCAAAAACCTGTTAGTTGCCTCTAAAAAGTCCACCGCCACTTCGCTTACTTTCCTAAATAAGTGGAGTAGAGGTGGACTTTTTGAGTCTGACGTTTTGACCTGTTTGAGGTGGTTAGCTGCATATTAAAACCTGTCCACCCCACACATCCCAAAAAGCTGTCCAAAGACACCAGAGACAGAATTGTAGGTCTACAAGACTAGAAAGAGTTACAGGGCAATTGCCAAGCAGCTTGGTGATATAAGATCCACCGTTTGAGCAATTATTAAAAAATGAGAGCTAAACATGACTGTCATTCTCCCTTGGACTGGGGCTCCATGCAAGATCTACCACGTAGGGTCTCAATGATCCGAAGAATAGTGAGGAATCCGCCAAGAACTACACAGGAGGAGCTGGTCGATGACCTGTAAGGAGATGGGACCACCATTTCCAAGCTTACTGTTGGTAATGCACTAAGACGTCATGGTTTAAAATCATGCATTGCATGGACGTTTCCCCTGCTTTAAACCAGCACATGTCCAGGCCTGTTTTAATTTCGCCAATGACCATTTGGATGATCCAGAGGAGTCGAGAAAGTCATGTGGTCATATGAGATCAAATCACGGCAGGCCAGTGTGAAAGGCAGCCCACGGCAAGCACAAAATGGGAGAAGCCACGTTGGCTGATGTAGACGCTGTCAGGAAGTGAAAAGCGGATGGACTCCAGAAAGCATATTTACTATAGTTCCAACCACCAGTGCATTTATTTTTTTATTGTTGCACAAGAAAGCAGCGACTTTTCCTATTTCATGGAGTAGGGGGCATTATGATAGCCGTGTAAAGAGTTTTACGAATTTTGGTCAGATGGTGGTTTTTTTTTGTTATTCGTGAACTGCATTTCGACACAAATGCACATCGAGATATTCTTTAGCTTAGCAAGGAGAGGTATGAGAGTCATTGTTCGTGTATCCCAGAGATCGCGAAACTTTAAAAATAAAAATCACATTTACCAAGGTTTTCGTCGGCCGTGAATTGCGTGTATCCGTCTGCCGAAACAGCCTGATAGCACAGATATTAGTATGCCTGCCCCTCTGCTATTTGACATGTAGTTGATGTCAGCCAGGCAGCGCTCTGAAAAGAGAACAAGTTTCTATTTTGGCCCCCGCTCCTCGGCAAAATTCATTCGTCTTTCCGCTCTGTCCAAAAAGGCCGCTGCTCACTTTCGTCGAGGAATCCCCTCCCACATACACAATGAATGGGTTGCCGCTGAACCCTTCACACTAGGCTGCCGCTAGTTTGAAATGGCCTTTATAAGTATTTTTGTCCAAAAAACTACGGGGCCGTTTACATGGTGACTCTCCGAAAAGATGAAAAATTTCATGTTTGCATTTATATGGTTCTGTCTCCATTCGAACAATGTCGCAATTCCGCATGAATACAATGTAGTATTCATGCCAGGCCCGAAGGGGCAGTGCAGATTTACAAGGCGACAGCGAATGATGCACTTTGACCTCCTCAGCCCGGAAGACAACATGCCGGATTTCCCGCCCACTCCAAGCAATGGCATTTTCTTTTGTTCAAAAATGGAAACATTTAACATATTTACATTAAAAATATTATAAAAACAGTAAATTAAAGCCAACGTTCAACCATATTTGCTGTTTTAAATCTTTAGTAGCACCGCTGCGCACGCCTAATGTGACGTGTACCAGTGCTGACGTTATCGGCGCGGTCCCGCGCCGCGGGAGCTTTTCATATGCATGCGGAGCAAGCCCCCCTCAATCCCCCGCAATCGAATTCTTCCACTTTGGAGGCAGAATTCCAAGGTTTGCGTCTTTGCCTTCCATCTTCACCGACACCATACGAACGCGAGGCCACTCCGCAACACAGTCATTTCATCTTCGTGTCGCAGTGTCGCGATGTAAACTGCTCCTAAGATGAAAATTAAAAGACCAGTCAAAAACAACACTGGTAGATAAATAACCAAAACATACTTTGATGGGTTTCACATTTCACAACAGAATGTCTTGACTGCGTGATTTCCGTCCCCATCTTGTGATTAATCGCGAATCGATACAGCAGATATTCTCTTTTTTTAGTTGCTCAAAATGCATATTGATAGGCTTCACATTCGACTCCAGTGCGGTCAAAGAATTTGATCCTCAAATGGGTTTAGAAAGCAAGAGCGCTAGCAAGCGCCTGCACCATATATTAATAGAAGACGTGCAACATTAGAAAAGTTATGTATCTTGACGTCCTTGAAACCTACTAGGACCTTTTTTACAGATTTCACTCATTTCTTGTTATTCCAGTGACCACTTCAATCTTCAACACCTACAATCTCCCTTTTTGTTCAACATTCCTGAGAAAACTAGAACATGAGCAGGCGACCTTGTCCGAGATAATCAATAACCAACAAGAAGATGATGCGTCGCGTCGGAAGAAAACACACCGGCGCGTCGGTATAAAACACTCTGCAGGTGCTCCTTAAATCCCGTGTGACATCTCGGTTGAAGGAGCAAGAAGGTACAAGTCGCTGGCTTGATTTGTCTGTCGACTAATTACATGGCAACAAACGAGTTGCCCATCATGAGAATATATTGTCTGCTTTTATCTCAGGAACTCATCAAGTCGAGCCAATTAAAAGCTGCAACGGTAGAGACATCGGCGGCGAGCCCCGCTCTCATTCAGTTAATTCATGATTGCCAATTAAAATAGAATAGCGTGCAAAGTTGTAAAGCTGTCAGGAGGGCCAGGCTAAATTACCCTTTTCCACTTTGAATGATGGACGCGCTCATCGCTCTCCGTTATCTTATTTATTCGGCCGAGAGGGTGGGCGAGGGGAGGATGGTTTAAAGAGCGGCTTGTAATGAGGGAAGGATTCTTCCTCTCCTTCTGGGAAGAACTGAAGATCTCCTAAGAAAAGAAGCAATTAGCGTATTGATGATCAAACGTAGTCAGATTTGTAGTTTTTTTTTTTTTTATTGATCATAATTTTATAGCCCCAAACTTACTTTTTTCATGTTTATAATGCAAAAAAAAAAAAAAAATAAATAAATAAATAAATAAAGACATCAGTTATAGTCAGTGTTGTTAATCTTACTTTAAAAAAGTAATTAATTACAGTTACAAATTACTTCTCCCAAAAAGTAATTGCGTTAGTAACTCAGTTACCTGAATGTAAGTGTAATTAGTTACTTGGCAAAGTAACTGGTGATAATTTTCATTTTTTTTCTCAAACAAAAAAGAAAAAACAAAAAACAAAACGGTCACACAATGTGAAGTTTAAATGGTTTTTGGGACAATTGGCAATAGCCCAATTCTTTACCCTAAACTTAACTAGACACAGGGGTACTGCGGATATTGCGATAACTAGATAGTAACCTTTGCTATGTGTGGAAGTCATCTAAAGTTGTGAATCAACCGTTAAAGTTGTTAAAATTGCTCCTGTTATTGCATTAGTTCCCTTCTGTCTACTTTTGACGAGAAAGTTTTAAAACTGTTTTATCATTTAAAGATAGATTTAGGTTTTGCCGATTTAGGAGCATTTTAGATAAAAAGTTACTTAGGTTCTCTAGGAAGATGCTCTACAACAGAGCCTTCCTGAGAAGTCTACTGCTTCAAGATGGCGGCTGTTTACTAACGCATTTAGTTCTTTATATATGTAGCCAATGCCGCCCCAGATCAAGGGGGATTATAAGTGGTTTGTAGGTCTTCCGTTTTCTAATAATTGCTCCCTCGGTTGATTTCTTGACACCAAGCGTTTTACTTAAGATTCAGTCTTCCCAGCCTGGTGCAGGTCTACAATTTTGTCTCTGGTGTCCTTCGACAGCTCTTTGGTCTTGGCCATAGTGGAGTTTGGAGTGTGACTGACTGAGGTTTTGGAAAGGTGTCGTTTATACCAATAATGAGTTAAAACAGGTGCCATTATTACAGGTAACGAGTAGACCTCTTTAGAAGAAGTTAGACATCTTTGACAGCCAGAAATCTTGCTTGTTTGTAGGTGACCAAATACTTATTTTCCACTGTAATTTGGAAATAAATTCTTTAAAACTCAAACAATGTGATTTTCTGTTTTTTTTTTTTCCACATTGTCTCTCATGGTTGAGGCTTACCCATGTTGACAATTACAGGCCTCTCTAATCTTTTCAAGTAGGAAAACTTGCACAATTAGTGGTTTACTAAATACTTATTTGCCCCACTGTATGTACAAATTCAAATGTGCTATGATGATTTGTTGTGGCTTTGAGTACTCCTTTAAAAGATGCTAGACTTTTAAAAAATGTACAGTTTTCCAGAATATTAATAAGTATTTTTATTTTGGCTGGATATTTATACGGTCGCTTCTCTTATTTATTATGTGTTACGCCGCAATGGTTCATGGGTAGTTGTGGCAACTATGAGAGTAGTGGTTGCCTTTGTTATGTTCTGGTGTTTTCTGTTAAATAAAGGCACTGTGTATGGGGCACAAGTGCAGCAAGTGTGAAACATAAAAACTATTAATATCGTTCTTCTCCAAGTCACTCGCCATAATAATGTACACAGTGATGGAAAATTGATTGTGCAATAACCCCTTTATCATGTCATTTTACTATTACGACGTTACAGCTGCATCTCAAAGGAAAGTATGTTTCATCTGCTATTCGGTTATATTATGTTCACAAACCTGGCAATGCCAGGCCATACTGCTAGTATGAGAATATTTGCTTGTACGAGGCTCCAAAAAGAGGACTCGGAGCATTTTTAAGTCAACTATGTCTTTTAAAAAACGGAATAAACTCTCAAAATAGTTGTTTATTCATGTTCTTACCAATTAGTTGTCGATTAATCAATTAATTGTGGCAGCCCTAGTTGGCAGACATAATGGCCCTCTGAAAGGAATCAGATCAATAATGTGGTCCGCGACTAAGATGAGTTTAACACTCACAGGTTATAGTGTCTGTTCTTATTTTATAGGTCGTAAATCGTCCGTTATCTGTTGGACACAACCCCAGATAAATCCCATCTGATGAATATCGCCAAGTGAAAATGATGTCCAATTTAAGCCTGGGTGAGAAAAGTAAATAACGGCAGTCTGGACACAACACTTTAAAGGGCCATTTAAATGTCCGCGCAGGCGAGTTAAAGCGACGGCGAGTCGTCCCGCCTGTGTCTCTCGCGCCATTAGCCGCCGTCGCCGTGCTATTGATGGCCTAATTAAAATCTGTCAGCCTGAAATATGTCACTTTTTTGTGTAAAGGCAGAAATGGATGGCGCACATTAATTTTCCCTTTCTCAGAGAGACCTTTTTTAATGTCGATCGCTAGACTTGTGTCTACAGCGGCGTACCCCTCCTTCCCCGGCGCTCCTCAAACAATACGTCAAGCGGCCTTGACAACACAGGAGAAGGGCGATGACTGTTTTTTTTTTTTTTTTTTCACCAGCCAGGGCTACTCAAACTATCGTCGCTCCTGGATTTGAAATGTCCGGTCGCTCAGATAGTTTCCTGATTCGATTTTTATAAATACGGATGACCTCGCAGGTGTGTTTTCAAGCTTGAACTTTGAATGTCGAGCACCGGGTCGAGTGATTTTGCTTGTGACATGACAAGGCTTCTACGTTTCTTTGCTACTTAAACAATGGAGTATGAGATGGGAATCTGTCACTGTTCGGTGGGTTACAAACCAGGTTAAATTATTTGTGGTATGCTGGTTGCCTGGCACTGCCAGACTGTTCTCCCTGTATTTTTCAAATACTGAGAGAATAGTCTGGGACCCAGCCCATTAACGGCCTCTCGAGCAAGTACAAAATCAATCGTCAAATCAGATTCGTTTATTTGCGTGACGTCTTCTTAACGAGCAACGTCACTCTTCCGCGTCGGAAGTCGTCTCCACAACAACACAGATGGCGAACGGGAGAGCTGAGAATATGTTCCAATCCACGGTAAAATCAGTTTTAAATGACCAAAAAACACATCGACACAAGTCATTGACAACAGTCTGTCTCGCGCTAGCCATGTTGAATAAACTCCGCTCTCCACGTATGTTTACTTCCGCGCGCAAGTCCCTCGTCCCGCCTGTTGCTGATTGGTCCACTCCGCTGTTTGTTTGCTGTGGCTTGCTCCGCCCTGGAAATTTTATCCGCTTAATAGTGGCCAGACTCAATAGCTGGAACAGCGGTGAGTCTGGAGTACCAGGCTAGTATGTCGGGCTGCAGCTATCGATTACTTTAGTTTTCGATTCGATTATTCGATCAACTAGTTAGTTCGAATAATCGAGTAATCGGATTACGAACATTTAATGCGTTGCAGAATAAATTTTGGTAGATGTATAAAAGGCTTGCTAAGATTACACTTTCATTAGAGCATTAAATGCAAATAACAAATAAATTCCAGAGTGTTCCTTCAAACTTTGCAGATTTAAAAATAAAATACCTGAGTTTAGCCTCAAACGATATAGAAATGATAAATAAATTAGGATCTACAGTGTATCACAAAAGTGAGTACATCCCTCGCATTTCTGTAGATATTTAAGTATATCTTTTCATGGGACAACACTGACAAAATGACACTTTGACACAATGAAAAGTAGTCTGTGTGCAGCTTATATAATAAATTTATTTTTCCCTCAAAATAACTCAAAATATAGCCATTAATATCGAAACCCCTGGCAACAAAAGTAAATACACTTCTTAGTAAATACGTACATCCCTAAATGTCCAAATTGAGTACTGCTTGTCATTTTCCCTCCAAAATGTCACGTGGCTCAAAGTCAAAGTGTCATTTTGTCAGTGTTGTCCCGAGAAAAGATATAGTTAAATATCTGCAGAAATGCAAGGGGTGTGCTCACTTTTGTTATACACTGTAAGTACAACAAGAGAACATATTGGTTAACTTGCATTGCAAATGTCCGCTCTCTTAAATGCTATAAAACGCTAACATTTTATTTATTTATTTGTTTTTTTACAATGCTCTTAACAAATCGTTCAAAAACGTATTCCCACAAAAAATGGCTAAATATACCTATAAACTATATTAATTACAAATACATAAAAACAATTGCTTAAACAAAAACTTACCTTATGTTGGTCTTATCAGGGAGCAGCTTGATTCAGCCATGTTAAATGAGTTATGTGATATTCATTGTTGCCAATAGAGGGCAGCGTATCTGCCGAAATCAATAAAACTAAATGCAAACACTTTCAAAATAAACCATTAAAACACCTCTCTAATTAAACGAAAACTCGAAGCAGCAAAATTTGATTTAAAGCTTTTTTTTTTCTAATCGAATTACTCGAGGTAATCGATTAATTGTTGCAGCACTAGTTGTATGTTTGCAAGATGTCAAAAGATTTAAAAGTCAAGGATTCAGAAGACTACCCGTTATACAAGATGGCTACTCATACGTTACTAAAACCAAATATAGTTAGTGAAAATGACCAAATTGCTTGATTTGAGGCATCATCTGTTTTTGACTAAAAACTATTGTTGTCCGATATTATCAGGTAGCCAATAATATAAGCCAATAAAAACATTTTAAACTTATATCGAATAATATCGACATCGGTTTTGGGCCAATATGCAAGTTGCCTTCAAAGTGAATGCAGATGCCTTCTGCCTTTGTACAAGGGCTGGTCACCGCTTAGCACAGTTTTGCTTATTGACCAAAGATGTCTCCAAACTAATATGCTTGGGATTTGTTATGCGAGCAGACCATTTGCATTCATGGTGCAAAAATTAAATGAACAACAAATGAATTAAAAATTCTGAGTATGTTAAGGCCGCGACTGCATATATCGGTCTCGGATTCATGGATTTGGACAATATCGGGTTATCGGTGAAAAAGTCATTATCAGACAGCTCGACTGAAAACTGAGTTTTACCAAGTGTCACTTTCAGGTAGTTTTAAAGAGGCTTGAAACATCTGTCTCGTCAAATAATTGCCTGTGGTTGGTGTCAGTTGGGGTCTTACATCTTGACATTTTCCCTTGAAATGATTTTTTTGTCATGGTGAGTTTTTCCTGACTTTGCTGAAATGTAGAAATATCCTTAGGGTTTGGTTCTTCATCATTATTTTTCTGAAGAAAATTCCCTCAGTTCCAATTTTTATGAATTGATACTAGGACTAATATTAGGGTCTCCATTTTCCCCTGATTATACACTAGGCTTTCTGCCCTTCAAATTTATGTTAAGTTTAAGGTCAAGGTATGAGTTACAATATAACCTACAAAGACGGCGCTTACGTATTCAGTTCCGTATGTCTTTTTGTCTTGTATGTTCATGTTTAAGATAACTCAGGAGCAAATAAAGGGATTATAATCAAAATTGCAGAATGTTTGTAATTGAAATGGGGAGGTGATTAAATTTTGGGATAATGGTGTTGTATTAGTATAGCGCTTTTCCACCTTAAGGCGCTCAAAGCGCTTTACACTACATCGTCATCTACCTACTGGTGACTGGGGTTCAGTATCTTGCTCAAGGATACTTAGGCGAGTTCATCAGGGCACAGAATCGAACCCATAACCTCTGGGTTGGGGGACAACTACTCTACCACTGAGCCACGCCATCCCCATAATGAGGTCAAAGGTCACAGAGGTCAGAAAAGGAATTTCGAGATAACCTGAAAACTTTACCCTATTCAAATCAAATTTGCATGGAAGGTGAAATGATGACAAGAGAAAGTGGCAGAAATTTGCCCTCGCACAGTGCTCCTTTACATGTCGCCCCTGGTTTACGAAGGAGTTCCGTAACCTGGATTTCCGCGCAAGTCTGAATTAACACTTTAAATTCCTCAAAACACACTCTAAGAAAAAAAAAAAAAAGTATCCAAAAACATTTATTATACGTCATTTTACTGTCCTCGCCAAGAGGTTGGAGCTAAGTCCTAGCTGGACAGTGAGCTAAGCTCCGAAATGACGATGTCAGACGTCTGTGTGGTTTGCTGACTTTATTCAGCTGCTCATGACATCAACGCTTGCAGAACGAAACTAAAATAAAATGAAATTAAATCATTCTCATCTTCAATGAGAGCAATTCAAATTTGCATTTACAAGTAGCTGCTGATACAGCAATAACAAACGACTAGCATGAATCAGTTAGCGTCTGCACATCATCAAAAGCAATCACATAAACTCGCCCCAACCACAATTGAAAACGCACAATAAACAGTACAAAATATACAGTTGTCTCCTCTGGATGCTTCACAAGCAACAAATGTGCACGCAGGCTGTCACCTCTGTCACAGCTGCACTGTGTGTGGGGTGGGCAGGCATGTCTGTACACGAGCTTGCCTCCTGTTCTATGCTGCCTGCGCCAAAATAAAAGCAGGCATCACAAAACAAAAGTCAACATTACTCAAAATCGCGTAAGTTGGGTCCGTCGTAACCCGGGGACACAACCTGTAGTTTGTTTTTGAAGAAAAAATCAGTCAGTTCAGATAACTGATAAACTGATGAAACAACTGAAATAGTGATAGCCGATGTTATATAATTGTAACCCGGGGGTTGGGATTAGTTTAGTCCTGCAAGGACAATTCAAATTGTGCCGACCAACTTTTAAGCAACCTTATTTGCATTATATAATGAGTTCAGTTATATAGGTAATTTAGATTGCTTTCTCATTTGTTGTAGGAATAGAATTGACCCTACCATTATTAAGTGAATTATTTACATTATGTTCAGACTTAAACTGACCCCGTTTTACTTGCTGAATGTGCCGGTTCATTTTTTCCTTAAACGCACGTTTGATTGGCTGGTGACTTGACCCCACCCCTCCACACACACAGCGCCGACACAGACAACATGTCAACAACATGCTGCCTCCTCCGTCCCTTTCGAAGATAAGGATATTAACAATTTTTTTAGCCAGCAGCACCCACTGTAAGTAATGTAAAAAGACGTCAATGTTGTGGAAGTGGGGAACACACCACTTATTGTGCTACTGAAAGTCCGATCTGCATCAGAGTTAGCATAATTTTTTTTTTTTTTAAACAATATTTTTATTGATTATACACATTTTATAGCAACATACAACACAGAACAAAAAATAAACAAAAACAAAACCGTCCACAAGTCAAGTAGTTTCACAACTTATTATACCACAGGTAGTTGTACACCCCATTTGTCAATAAAGTCCAATAAAGGTTTCCATATTTGCTCAAAATCATCTGCCTTCCCTCTCACTACATAGGTTAGTTTTTCCAGCATAACAGAGTTTGTCATTTCCTTAATCCAGTGATTTATTGGAGGTGTGTCCATTTTCTTCCAAAATAACGCAACGAGCCTCCTGTCCTGTAGCAGTCCAAAATCAATCAAAGTCTGTTTTTTTTTGCAGATCACAGAGTCCCTTGGGTAAATGCCCAGTACAAACAATCTTGCATTATACGGTACGTCAATCCCAACAATATATGACATAATACGTGCCACTTCTGTCCAATATCTTTGCAATTTAGGGCAGTCCCAAACACAATGTAAAAGAGTTCCTCGTCCTTCTAAACATTTAATGCAGGTGTCTGGAATATCAGGGGACCAGCTGTTTAACTTTACAGAGTTAGCATAACATTAAACTGTTTGAACTTGCTAACCTGCAAAACTTGAGTAGGAAGCTGCTTAGGGAGAAGTGCCCTCCTGTATGTGTTTTCTACTGTTAACATTAATTAAACTGAAAGAAATGTAGTGAACCAAGGTTTACCCCCTTCTCCCCAATTTTAATTCTTATTTCATTTATGTGGTCTTAAAGCAGCCCAAAAGAGCTTTCATTTATTTTGTTGAGTTTGGCTGTGCTTGTGGTTTTGAAGTGTTTATGTATTGTGTATGTTAACTCATTCACTCCCAGCCATTTTCACCGGAGCATGGCCCTTCGGTCCCAGCCGTTTTACTGGATTTTGACTGATTTTGCAAGGCCCACAGAAAATTCTGTTCTATTGCTATATAAACATGGAACCCACCAAAAGAAAGATTACTCTCTTCTTTCAGAAGAAAAAAAAAAGTTCGTTCATATCTTTTTCCATCCTTTAGAAATCAGCATTACAAAATAGCTTAGTTTGAGCAATTTTCGAATTTCTGATGAAAAAACTGAGAAATTGAGCTTTTTGTGAAAGCATACATTTCAAACATAACTTTGACTTATACACAGCTATTTTTTGCTTTAGTTACAACCCAAAAATCTGAATAATGTTTTCCTTTTACAAAATAAGATAATAAGACAAATAGAGCTTTTGATCACAAAGTAACAATTTATTTACACAGAACTAAACTATTGAACTGTTGAACTGTTTACGCACATAACAACGGGAAAGGCAGTTGGCTGCTCCCGTGGCTAATCTGATGAGTCCGGATCAAGATCGGTCTCACTTTTTTCATCATCTTCATCGTTGATTTCAACCTCAGGCTAAGGAGTAACGCAACGTGAGCTCCGCAGAACGCGTGTGGAACCTGACGCTGTTGTGGACGTCACTGTCTGTCTCATCAAGATATTTTTTTTAATCCTTCTATAACGATGGTTTCATTTTCTTTTCAAAACACTCCTCCAGTGTCGTTTGCCTTTTTTTTGTTTTTGTTTTTTTTTTACTGATCGTTTTCCACATTTTTCTCAAATTCTTCACTAGATCCCTCCAACTTCCTTTTCTTGACTATTTTTCTTCCCTTCCTTTTTTGGCCCGAGATGAGCTCTTACCAAATGTGCTACTGACCTCCAGTGGCCAGTTTTTTGCTTTAAAATGGTTTTTGAGCTTTGTGCATTGAATCTTAGATACAAAGAAACCTATAGATGCCTCTTGTCACAAAAAAAAAAAAAAAAAAAAAAAAAAACGCAAATGACTGTTTTGGGGACAATGAAGCGATTAAAAATAGAAAGTTTTATACGTTTTTGGGAGCAAATGAGTTAATATAGTTTATGTTCAAAAATTCTAATTTATGTTTGCTTATAAAATTCAGGCATTTATTCTGGAAGTTTTGAAAATGTTTCTTTTCAGGCTGTCAAACAATTAAAATTCTTAATCGAGTTAATTACAGCTTAAAAATTAATTAATCGTAATTAGTCTCCACTCAAACCATCTCTAAAATATGCCATATTTTTCTGTAAATTATTGTTGCAATGGAAAGATAAGACACAAGATGGATATATTCATTCAACATACGGTACATAAGTACTGTATTTGTTATAACAATAAATCAAGATGGCATTAACATTATTAACATTCTGTTAAAGTGATCCATGGATAGAAACACTTGTAGTTCTTAAGAGATAAATGTTAGTACAAGTTATAGAAATTTTATATTAAAACCCCTCTTAATGTTTTCGTTTGAATAAAATTTGTAAAATTTTCAATCAAAAAATCAACTAGTAGCCCGCCATTGTTGATGTCAATAATTACACAATGCTCATGGGTGCTGAAGCCCATAAAATTAGTCGCACCCAAGCGCCAGCAGAGGGCCACAAAACTCCAAAAAACACAAGTAACAAGTGGACATTGGACTGTGCTGTCATTTTAATCTGTTTGAGCGGGTCATGTGCGTTAATTGCGTCAAATATTTTAATGTGATTATTAAAAAAATTAATTACCGCCTGTTAACGCGATAATTTTGACAGCCCTAGTTTCTTGAGTAGTTTTTTAAAATAAAGGTTTGAATAGAACGGTGTATCACCTGAACCAATACACGAAAGTTAGTATAAGTCAATACAGATTTATTTTGCATTGATCATTTAGGCTATCAATTAATTAGGTTCATATTCATGAGAAATGTAGCCCAGACCCCCGTTCACCAAATCTGTTTGGCCTTATAAAAGTCCCGTCTTCATCAAAAAGTGTACATGCAGGTTATGCTGTTATATCGTCCCTACCAATGCCCTTGCTTTCTATCTACCAGATGCTACAGTATGTTTTGACCTGCGCTGACAAAAGAATTAGCGTTCGGTTACCTCTCGTGCTGGGTAAGTCATTTTTTTGGGGCATCTTTGGCAGTCCTCTGTTGCCCATTATGCAAGAAGGAAGCTCTACAAAGACATCACAGATTATTTCTCATCTCCATTGCCTCCTTCCTGCAGCCATTTGCTCACTTTTGACTTTTTTCCTGGCTGCCTTTCTCTTTCTGCCCCCCCTGGGATCGTGTCTTTTGTGAAGGCAAAACAACCTCCAGCTCCAGAGGTGTCAGCGTGCTTAAAGTTTCCTTCCGAAAGTGACGTGTTTCCTCTCGGTCCCCGGCAGCGACTTTGCTTTGGTCCTCAGGAGACGCGGCACCCGGGGTCAAGGCGCTTTACAACAGATTAAAAGAGAGTGTCACTAATGTCACCCAGCCAGGGAATCAATGGCCCGGCGCGGGAAATGAAAGCTGTGACGGACATGGACGACCACATCAGGTCCTGTCAGCGAGCTTCTATTCAGAGAACGCTCCTGGTGCTTGGCAGCTGCCAGGACCGTGAAGAGGCGCGGGCAGGGGGGGAGCCCTGCACGCTCTTCAGCCACCGAACACCCAGGGGGGGTCTTTCTGGAAAGAGTCGACACTCTGTGGCCATCAGCTCCATCAACTTGTGCCACTGCGGGCTGAGCTTTGAGCTCGTTCCGCCGCACTAGAGAAGAACTTTTTCTCATTTCACACGATCAGTCGCAGCGGAAATACAAAAAAAAAAAAAAGCCAGGGAAGGGAAAAACACAACTTTGATGTGAATTCAAAGACTGGTGGATGAACGGTCGTCACCAATGATTAATGTTGATTTGCCATTGTAATTGTAATGCAAGCAGACAATGGATCTGATCAGCATTCATCAAGACGCTTTGAGCTTGAGCTCATCTCAAACCTTGTATTCACGCCAATTGTATTTCTATGTTTTACAGACAGTCATCTCATTACTTTCATAACATACACCTTCATTTCCATCTGGATAACGCAGCTTGTCCTTGTTTTTCTTTTAACAGCTTCTCCCGAAACCTGCGTAGTCCTTCGTTGACTTTTTTTTTTTTTAATCTTAAAACTGACGTCTGACTTTATTTTCACTTTGTCTGCCGGATAAGTACTTGCGACAGGATGGAAACAAAACAAAACAAAAAAGTGGGGAAGGTATTTTTCTCGTGTTTGTCCTCCGACGACTGACTCCGCGGGCGTGTTTGGCTCATGTGGACGGGATTAAATTTAATACGCTCGCCGACGTTAATGAGAAACATTGAAGTAAAGCCGCGTGGTGTTTGGCTCGGTTGATGGCACCTTCTTGTTTTCATGTTTCCTGTCACTGAGGCCCTGACCCGTCCTTGCATTTGCCAGATTAATCAGCAATAACACATTGTCAAACATATGTGTTTGTTTTACGTTGTGTCAGGCCAAATTTAAGTCTGTAGACTGACAATTTGACACTTGGATGAACTGAATGTTCATTATTTAGCCAATGTCTAAGATATAAGACAGTGTTTTTTGCATTGAAATAAGACTGAAAAAGTGGGGGTTGTCTTATATTCAAGGTCTAGACATTATACCCATTCACGACGCTAGATGGCGCCAGATATCATTGAAGCGAATGCTGAACTTGAAGAGTAATGTTCTGTCATGACAGATCTCAGCTACGCTCAAGTATAACCAGTTTGCAGTGTTTTATTGCAATGTTTTTCGTTATTTAGATTTGTTTCAAGTAGGGTTGTTCCGATCATGTTTTTTTGCTCCTGATCCGATCCCGATCGTTTTAGTTTGAGTATCTGCCGATCCCGATATTTCCCGATCCGATTGCTTTTTTTGCTCCCGATTGAACTCCAATCATTGCCGATAATTTTTCCCGATCATATACATTTTGGCAATGCATTAAGAAAAAAATGAATAAAACTCGGACGAATATATACATTCAACATACAGTACATAAGTGCTGTATTTGTTTATTATGACAATAAATCCTCAAGATGGCATTTACATTATTAACATTCTTTCTGTGAGAGGGATCCACGGATAGAAAGACTTGTGACTTTGTATATTGTGACTAAATATTGCCATCAAGTGTATTTGTTGAGCTTTCAGTAAATGATACTGAAGGCCATGCCCAATGCATGATGGGAAGTGGAACCATGACAAGTGAAACCACGACTGTGCGTAGTGCTACCAATTCATAGATCTTCTCTGCGATGGGATATAATTCAAGGTGTTAAGAAAAAGATCATTTGTTACTTTGCTTCCCCACTTTGCTTCCCATGATATTTCTAATCGTAGGGAGAGGGATTGTAAGGCTTTAGCCAATTAACATAAGGCTCCAAAGGCTGCCAAACTTCACTCTGCTCATATTACGCTGTCTTTTAGCTCTCTATATTGGCAAAACGGCGCCATTTCAGATGGAGCGCGACAATGCGTGAGCAGGGCGTGCAGCGCATGCATTAATTGCATTAAATATTTTAACGTGATACATTTTTTAAAAAATTAATTACCATAGTTATTGGGATAAATTTGATAACCCTAACTTAAGCCTAAAATAAAGACTCTGGATAAGTGTAACATATTATGTCTGTAACTTTAAATACAATTAGAAAACGATTTAATTAAAAAAAATATATATATATTAAAAAAAGGCATGGCCGATATTTTTTTGCCGATTCTGATACTTTGAAAATGACGCGATCGGACCCGATCGATCGGCATCCCGATCTCTAGTTTCAAGACTGCAGTTACAGTTAGACCTCACTTTGATTGTTAATGCAGTTATTGCAATTTTGTTGTTTTATCACAATAGATTGGTTTATTTACATTTCAAAAACCAGAAGCTATTCATTTACGAATGTGATTGCACTTTAGTTTACTTATTTAAATGTTCAGATATTAAGATTTGAATGAGGCAAAATAACATGCTTTTTCTCTCAAATACATTGTTATAATCATTTGTTTCGGATGTACTGTAATTAATTTCACACCAAAACAACAATGGTTAAGATGCAGTGTTGTTAAAAACGGTGTTAGAATATAAAGGCGTTACTAACGGCGTTATTTTCTTCAGTAGAGAGTAATCTAATTAATTTTCTCATCTTGGCAACGCCGTTACCGTTACTGAGGCAGGAAAGACGTGTGTTACTATGCAGTACGATGTTGGTTGACTGATGCGAGAAAGGTCTGAAAATAACGGACTCACGGAGACGAGAGAGCAGAGCAGGAGTGGGGAGGAGGCAAGGGAGTGTGATGCCGTTGCAAATCCGATGCTACTATGCTAGGTGGCTCCAATAATACCTCACTGTAGCTGATAGCCTACAAACTACGCCCACATGGTGCTTCGGTAAATATCACATATACAGTATACAGAACTAGACGCAAATGACAGAAAAGGCAGCATTAGCAACATGTTATAATAAAAAACTAGATGCGTTTGTAAACAGTCACCATCTTAAAGCAGTAGACTTCTCAGAAAGGCTCTGTTGTAGAGGAACCTTCCTAGCGGACCTAAGTAACTTTTTATCTAAAATGCTCCTAAATCGGCAAAACTTAACTTCAATCTATCTTTAAATTATGAAACATTTTTTAAATTTAAAGGGTTGAACTCTAATTGCTATGCACTTCATTCAGCCTTTCATTATACTATACATATGTGCGGTCCACTTTCCTATGTTGCACTCTGACTTGTTTAACGTCAAGCCAGTGCTACTTTCTGTCAGTTTCGAGCACTGCATTCACGTTGGCAAACGGGGGTGAATGCCAGAAATACCATTTTTTCCCTTTATTTTATTAAAATGACGTATAATACATGTTTTTGGATAGTTATTTTGAGATTAACGGTATTTAGAGGCTTAATTCCGACTTGCGCAGAAATCCGGGTTACGTCGCCAGCGTAGGAATGGAACTCGTTCGTAAACCGTGGACTACCTGTAGTCGTGTTTTTCAGAAAATGTAACAACCCAAAACGCGAGTCTTTTTACCATCTCCAATAATGCTAACATAACGTACTGTATTTCTACTGGGTTACTTATAAGTGTAACGGGTACACGTAGGCAGGGGTGAAAGTGGCTAGAATTTCTTGCCGGAACTCCTCAACGTGAAGGTCACCACTGAGCCAGAAATGTTATTTATTTTTCATTCAAAATTGTATTTTTCCATCTCCTAATTTTTATTTTCCCTCATTTCCTCACATACTAAATGCCAAATCTCAATTTTAACTACTTAAGAGCATAGGATATATATTCAAATTGAAGTTAATGTAAACATTTACACTTTTTTTTTTTTTTCAATATAAATAATAATAAATAATAAAGGTATAAGTAACATACATTCAGAAAAATAAGGACAAATGACTATATTATGCAGAGTGAAATGGAATATATTTTGAAGATCGCGCAAACATTGACTCTTAAATCATAAAGAAATGAATAAGTAGCCTAACATAAATGAACAAATATAAGTCCAAAGTGCACATTGACAGCTAAGATGTTTTGAACCTCCCCATCAGATCAAATAATACTAAATATGTTAAATAAGTCTCCTCAAATCTTTCGTTGCTCTTAAAGATTTGATACATTTTATGTTGCATTGCCCTTTTTTTGTCGCATCAATTCAACAAGCTTTTTTTTTTTTTTTTTGCTGTTCCAGAAAACATGCACATTTGAACCAATCAGAGCTAACTATCTCTGCTGATCACATGTCAGTATGTCAGCCAATTGAACAGATAAATGAGTCCAGGGGTTTTGCTTTGCTGCGTGGATTCGCACATTGACGTGACTCATCATCGTCAGACTCGGATAACTGCAGCAGCTGGGGAAAGCTCCATGCCGTCCATGAAATAAAATCAATAGTAAATATTGGTAGAAACGGATTACGCTACACAGGCACTTCATTATGCTTGTTGTTAACACTTGTGTATGCAAATCTGATGTTGGTAGATTTTTCTCTTCTTTGAGCTGAAATGCATGTGTGGCAGCTTAGCATTTTTAAAGTTTTTTTTTTTTTTTTTACATAGCGTTTTGACAGTTGTTATCATATTTTCGGAATCAAAGCACCGTGTACCGGAATAGCATTATTATTAGCTTATACCGGAACTGCGTTCTGGCCCTGAATCTTATACCGGAACTGCGTTCCTGACCATTCTGGCCCACTTTCACCCCTGCACGTAGGTCCGTTGTGTGCGTAGCATGTGAAACCTCCCCCCGATGCCTTCAAGAGTGCCCGCTGGCGGCGAGAGTTACTAGCCTGGGCTTTTGTCCTAGTGGCTAGTAGGGATGGGAATTAATAGGATTTTTACGATTCCGATTCCATTATCGATATTGTTTAACGATTCGATTCTTTATCGATTCTCTTATCGATTCTAATTTGGGGAAAAAGAAGAACAAACGTTTTGATTGGCATCGAGTTTGTTTAATCAGAAGTCACAACCTTACAAACTCACAACGAGATCAAAAGAGGCCCAAAGCCTCAATGTTAACTGTGGCAATAAGTGGCAAATACACAAGAATGTGTAACATTTTACTGAAACATTTATCTAATAGAAATAAAAAATATTGGTATATATTGGCAGATAGGTTGTTGTTCTGCCTTTGGCAATATGTGTTAAAGCAGGGGTCCCCAAACTTTTTCCTGTGAGGGCCACATAACTTTTCCCTTCTCTGATGAGGGGCCAGGGTCAGTTTGTAACAGAAAAAGTGTGACGATTGCAGAAGTGCATAAATGTAAAAAATTATTGTTTTTCAGAAAGCCACAATCAAATAACCCTTTCTGGATTCTTTATAATAATAATAATTAATAATAAAAACACTATTAATTAAATAGATAATAACCCTCTCTGAATTCTTCAAGGAAAAGGCCAGGAAATAAATAACACTATTGAGAAAAAAAAAAAATTTCAAAATGGCCGGACCAAATGTGGAGGCGGGCCGTATTTGGGCCGCGGGCCGCAGTTTACGTGTATTATTTTACCATTACATTGAATTGCATGCCTTTTAGTTTTTGTGGCGCTTACACGCTCAAGTGGGGGCGCCCTTGCGCTTCCTCACGCGAAGAAGAACGCGCTCACGTGAAGAAGAGCGCGCTTACACCCAAAGAAGAAATGCCGCATCCAAGTGAGTGAGTTAGTGAGAGAAGGAAACACTTCTACAAGCCTACGTTCTTTGTTAATGTTAAAATCTACAGAGGCAACGCCTGTATGTATCATCTTTTGTGTTGTTGTTGTCGTGTTTCCACTCGCGATCGGACACTTAAATCCAGTTGTGTAGTGGTTTGAACGATGTGCTAATGCTAGCGAACAAATGCTAACCATTTGTTATTACTGTTATTAGCAGCTTATCATCGCTGATTTACGTTGATGCAAACCTGTTTGTCATTGGGGACGAAATTGATTTGTTTCATTTCTATTCTTAGTTTCACTCTTCAAGTGATGGTTGAACAAAGTCAGCAAATTATACCAACGTCTTCTGCATCGTCATTTGGGAGTTTAGCTAGCTGTATAGCCAGGACTGAGCCTTAGCCTCTCTGTGAGGACAGCGCAGTCGTATTCCCTCCCGATGCAGTTATCTCCACCTTGCAATGACTGCAAGTCGCTTCGTTGTAATTTTTCCTCGTGAAGTGAAGACACACTTTCGAGCGTTTGAACCTACGTGCTGTCATTGTTATGTTTATGGCTGCAATGCTCGTGCTTACCCGTCGTAACCTTTCATTTTCACACTCTTTCCTGGTGAAGTGTAGTCAAACTTTGGAGCGAGTGGTTCTTGGCGCCATGCTAGTTTGATGCGTCTGGACAACAACACACGTCACGACGCAATACGCGTCTTTAGGAATCGTTAAAGGGATCGTTAAGGCTTTTTCATTGTGATGTCGAGGCCTCGAAACACTCGAAACCGGTTCCGAATTGGAATCGGATTTCGATTCCCATCCCTAGTGGCTAGCGCGCTCACCTGCTGAAATGGATGCGCCATGCGGATGGATGGCATCGTGCGGTGCGGCTTTATGCAGACCAGTTACATTTACCATCTCCAGTAATGCCAACATACCGTTCTGTACTTCTATTCTAGGACAAATGCAACATCCGTGGGAAAACTTCATTGATTTTCCAAGTTAGGGGCTTGACCTGTTGCTGGCAGGATGGCTCAGGATGCCAACGGGGACCCTTGCTACCCACTTGACACATTATGCATTTCAAAGCGAGGATCAGTACACCAGCGAACGACAACCGCGCCCGCCGTGGGCACCGTTCCGTGTTCACCTGCGTGTCGCCGAGGAAGCGGAATGGGCAGCTGTTTGTTTTTTTGCTCGTTACGCCGAGGCCCGGGAAACGCGGCGCCGAAGCTCGTAGCCGGAAGAATGCCTTCTCTTGTTGAGAGAGGAACGTGGCGAGCACATGAAGAGACGGCGGACACTGTAGGAGGTTTGAGATAACAAGCCCTTTGCCAACCAGGCAACCGTGAGCGCTTTTGCCGGGCTGGAGTGAATGCAACAGGCGGAGGTTTTCAGCCTGACTGCTGAAGCGTGTGAGCACACATCTTTGCCACCGAGGGAGAGAAGACATGTCATGACAAAGCTGACGCCTTAGCCTTTTCCTCGTTACTATGCCGCCGCTCCCTGCTCTTCACCGTTCCTCGTCCTGTCCTCATTTTGGGCTTGTTTGCGCTCCCTGTTTGCTTGCTTCCTCATTGTGTGTAACACAAGGTGACATTATTTACCTGAAAGTGCAAAGAACAGCATCTGTGCAGTCAAAGCTTGCTGTCCAAAACCTAGGAACGTTTGCCACCTTTTCTGATGGGAGGGAGAGCCTAATTGAAAAGCGTAGCTTCGCAGTTACAACAAATGAAAAAACGACACCTGAATGCCGACGGGAGGAGACACGCAAGCATGAAAAAGGCTTTTAAAGTGATTGCGCGTCGAAACGCGAGGACTTCTTTATGGCAATCTGCATCAAGCGTTTGCCCCCTGCGGACCGCAATGGCTGCATCGCAAATTTAGCTTCAGTCAGTCTTCAGTTAAGCTGACGAAAAGTAATTCTATTCCCCCAAACAATCAGAAAGTTTTTTTTAACACTGCCCCGAGGCCCCCCAAAACACGAATAGTTTTGCCTAAACATGCTTGACGAATTCGGACAGTCTTCTCAAGGGCTTGTTAGCATCTGCTGGCTGCACTCAAAGGTCAGTGGTACCTCACGTACTCCATCATCGAGATCTCAATCGAGTCAAAGACAGAGTAAAATACCTGCAGGGAAGTCCAGTCAGTGCACATGAGGTTGCTCATTGTTGACACCGGCCACTGAAGCTCATGGTATTCCAAGTTTGGTTCTTCAAAGACCCAAGATATAAAATATTGTCAAACTCATCTTTGTCTCGCCACTCATCAAAGTTGTGGTTTTATTCAAAAGGTCATCCGAGCTGTCACAATTCATCGACTTTGGAATCGACAGCTATTTTCATCATTAATAAATTGTTGAGACATTGTTGACTTAAAAAAATTGGCCAAATGTGCTTGAGCCTATTGAGTTCAAATATTCTTATACCGTATTGGCCCGAATTTAAGACGGTGTTTTTTTGCATTGAAATAACACTGAAAAAGAGGGGGTCATCTTATATTCGCGGTCTATTATACCCATTCACGACGCTAGATGGCGCCAGATATCATTGAAGAGATGTTCTGTCATGACAGATCTCAGCTACTCTCAAGTTGAACCAGTTTGCATTATTTCATTGCAATGTTTTCCTTATTCAGATTTGTTTCAAGACTACAGTTACAGTTAGACTTTGATGTTTAATGCAGTTATTGCAATTTTGTTGTTTTATCACAATAGATTAGTTTATTTACATTTCAAAAACCAGAAGCCATTTATTTAATTCAGGTTAAATACAGTGGTACCTCGACATACGATCACTTCAACACACGATCTTTTCGACTTCCGGCGTAAAATTTGACTTGCCATTTGTTTCTACATCCGACAACATTTTCGAAATACAATGATTTATGACAGCGCCGCAGTTTTTTTCCCGCAAGACGGACACACGGCAGATTTACTTGAGAGAGAAATCAACATGGGTTCCAAGAATGTTAGTGCAGGTGGTGAAAAAAAACGGAAAAAATTAAGGCTTACCATGGAAATGATAGAAAAATACAGTATGAGCGTGGTGTGCGCATCCATGGACTAGCTCGACAATACGGCCATAGAACGTCTATGATCTTGGCGGTCCTCCTCAGACCTCCGTTCGCAAGTCTTTATAAGTTAAGGTGACAAATATTATGATTGTAACATCGCCAGCTTAGTCAGGTTTTTAATAATTTATTTCAGAACTTGTGCAACATAACATGCCAACTGTTCACCGCAGCTGAACATGAAAAACACATCCGCCACATTAGAACCCAATTTGTGACATTATTACAGGTATTATTATTATTACTATTATTGTATTATTATTCTAATTTTTATTCATAATTTATTTGTTTGGCTCCATGTAATTGCTATTTGCAATAGTACCAGCAGCATTTATCAAGGATTTGGTTTAGGTTTTCGGGCTGTGGAACAAATTAATGGAATAATAATACATTCATATGGGAATATCCTGCTTGGCATACGACTGTTTCGACTTACAAACAAGGTCCAGGAACGAATTAACGTCGTATGTAGAAGTACCGCTGTATAGTAATTATAAAAAAAAAAAAAAAAAAAAAAAAAAGGTATTAAGTAAAAATGGCAAAAATGTAAATATTGTCCTTTTAAAAAAATATTTAATTTTAATTGAAAAAAATTTATTTACATTAATAGAACTGAATAGCCTTTTTTTGTCATTGTAACGTCAAGTTAAAAATGAGAAAATTTAAAATTTAAAAACATTTCTTTTTTTGTATTTATTCATTCTTATAAAAAATGGGGAAAAAGTCCTGTATTATATTATATTATATCATATTACCGTATTGGCCCGAATATAAGATGGTGTTTTTTGCATTGAAATAAGACTGAAAAAGTGGGTGTCGCCTTATATTCGCTGTCTAGACATTATACCCATTCACGACGCTAGATGGCGCCAGATATCACTGAAGCGATGTTCTGTCAAGTTTAACCAGTTTGCATTATTCTTTATAGCAATGATTTTCCTTATTCAGATTTGTTTCAAGACTATAGACCCTACTCACCGACATCACAAAATCACGTGCTCGCTGTATGGTTCCGCCCACTTGTCCGTCATTTTGTGTCTGTATTATCAATGGTCTCAATTGATCGAGCAATTTATAATGCATTTCATGGAAGACCCGGTGCTTTCGGATGCCGTAAACTCACTTGATGCGTTGCATAAAAGGCGTTATGTGGAAAAGCTTCAGTTTATCCATTCGCCAGATCCATATTTGTTGCCTAAATCGATGTTTTTCGACCCGCTGTCTCCGCCGTATTTGCCTGACATCTGCTAGCTACCCTGAACTGTACAACTATCTTGTCCACACAAAATCAGCCTATTCTCACGAAAGTTTGAAAAACTTTAAGAGCTTGGAGGCTTATAAATACTTTGTTGCTGGTTGGGTGAAACAGGTCTTCGTCCACGAAAATTCGGCAGGAATCTATCTTGTGCTTGGAAAGGTGAGTTACGAAATTTTCAATTCAAAATCTTTTGTTATTGCTAACATCCACTGTCAAGTCTAATGTATTTCATGTCGTTTGTCAATGGAGTTAGGGCTTTTAATGTTTATATGGTTTAGCGATAGCACTCTCACTACATACATACGTGTATGTTGTCGGCGATTAGCCTAGCAATGATCTTAATTGTGGTTGTCAGCCCAAAACCCTCTAAATATATATTGAATGCATCTTACCAGATATAAAATGACTACTACATAATCTGTGGTAATCGTTTGGAGCCCAGTTTTCTCGTCGAATTGCAGCAGCCCATCTCGCTCTGTTCTCTCCGGGTCTCTCGGAATCCGGTAGAACTTCAAGTCTCTCCGTCTTCTCCGTCTATCTTCTCTGTTATTGCAACCGACCGCCACACACGCCTTCACCATTTTGATTATTAATGTTAACGAGCAGAAAAACACGTCGTAAATAGGAGGAATGTACGTCGCCGTAACAGGGAAACATGATGTGTTGACGGACAATTGGGCGGCACCAGTCAGGAGGAAGGAGTTGTGACGTCACGTGGGTAGGGTCTATAGTTACAGTTAGACTTCACTTTGATGGTTAATGCAGTTACTGCAATTTTGTTGTTTTATCACAATAGATTGGTTTATTTACATTTCAAAAACCATAAGCCATTCATTTACGGATGTGATTGCACTTTGGTTTACGTATTTTAATGTTCAAATATTAAGATTTGAATGAGGCAAAATAACATGCTTTTCTCTCAAATATATTGTTATAATCATTTGTTTCAGATGTAATTATTTTCTGTATAAAAATTAATTTGGTGTTCAAAAAGTCTTTTTTTTTTTTTTTCAAACTTGAGTCTTGAAAAAGAGGGGGTCGTCTTATAATCAGGGTCGTCTTATATTCGGGCCAATACGGTATGGTATATTGTTATTATAGTATTATATTATATTATATTTCAAAGGGGAAAACCCTGTAAATGTGTACTCAGTATACATTTTGAATTCACATTTGAAGTTTTCAGTTCCTGAAGAACATTATTAATGTAGCAGACACTGTTAAATTGTGAACTGTCTGTTAAATCGTGGTTTAACCGTTTAGTTTTTGGAAACAACGCTTGACTTCATTAAAAAGTATACCGTATATAGAGTTTTCCGATATTATCGTATAGCTGATAATATCGGACAATAAAAGCATTTTAAAATATCGGATGATATTGACATTGGTTTTTAATTAACTGTTTTAAGCCATTATGCATATTGCCAAAGTGAATGTAGAAGCCTTCTTTGTACAAGGGCTGGTCACAGTTTAGCACTGAAGTGATGCTTTGTGAGCATGATCATTATTAAAGCACCCAGTAGGGCATCACAATACAATGAGCCATAATATGTTAAGTGCACGACCTCGTATATCGGTATTGGTTAGATATCGATATCGAATTTTTGGAGTTTGACAATATTGGGATATATCGGTTAAAAAGTCATATATAAAAGCCATTAGTCAAACTCTAGTTTTTGGTAAACAACGCTCATCTTCAACCGTCCTTATATAAATTACAGTGTTGTTTTTGGCAGCCATTTTAATTTTCGTCTTAGTCTTTTGGACAAAAATGCTTTTTAGATTTATTCATATTTTAGTCATTTTAAAATATGTTCATCTCAGACAAATTTCGTCTAGTTTAGTCGACATTTCTCAAAATGTTTTCGTCTTTAAACTTCAAAAGTTTTAGTCCATGAATATATACTGTATATATACACATATATACAGTATATTAGGGCTGTCAAACGATTAAAATTTTTAATCGAGTTAATTACAGCTTAAAAACTAATCGCAATTCAAACCATCTATAAAATATTTTCAAAAATTTTGGAGAAACTCTTCAATTCCAGACTTGAAAAGTTTCTTGACAAACATCAGATAATACATGAAGGACAATATGGTTTCAGAGCCAATAGAACGACATCAATGGCAATAATTGATGCATTTGAAGAAATCACGACTGCTATAGACAAGAAAAAACATGCCATCGGTGTTTTTATTGACCTTAAAAAGGCGTTTGATACAATAAATCATTCAATTCTACTAAATAAGTTGGAAAAATATGGAATTAGAGGTGTGGCTGGGGACTGGGTGAAAAGCTATTTATCAGAAAGGGTACAATATGTTAAGATGGACGAGAACATATCTGGCACACTTCACATTAGCTGTGGTGTCCCTCAAGGGTCTGTGTTGGGACCAAAACTTTTCATTGTGTATATGAATGATATCTTCCACGTATCCAGTGCATTAAAACTTATCTTATTTGCTGACGACACCAACATATTCTATAGTAGTGATAATTACAGCGAGCTAGTAACTACTGTTAATAAGGAACTACAAGCCATAAAGAAGTGGATGGATATAAATAAATTATCCCTAAATATTAAGAAAACAAAGGCAATGTTATTTGGTAATCAAATAGCTAATTCTGAGTTGAAAATAATAATTGAAGGTCTACCAATTGAAAATGTAAATGAAGCTAAATTTCTCGGCGTTATAATTGATAACAAGCTGTCATGGAGACCCCATATCAGATACACGAAAAACAAAATCTCCAAATGCCTGTCAATCATAAATAAAGCAAAACAATACCTTGATTTAAATGCACTTCGGATTTTATACTGCACTTTGGTACTCCCATACTTTTCATATTGTGTCGAAGTATGGGGGAACACTTACCAAAGTGCATTATATCCATTAATTACATTACAGAAGCGAGCAATTCGGATTATACATAAAGTGGGTTTTTTAGATCACACTCATGATTTATTTACTCAATCAAAACTGTTGAAATTTAATGATCTTGTGAAATACAACACATCAATATTTTTATTTAAAGCATTTCATAAGTTATTGCCCCTCAATCTACAATGTCTTTTTACAGTGCAACAGCAATCTCATAATTTGAGAAGATTTGCCAACTTTTCACAACCAAAATTTCGTACTACTCTTAAAGGATTCTGCGTGTCTGTATGTGGGGTAAAACTCTGGAACAGTTTGGGATTACATTATAAGCAATGTCAAAGTATTCAGAAATTCAAATTGCTGTATAAACATCAGGTCTGGTCACGATATACAGAAAGAGGTCTTTAATAGTCTTGGGTGTATGCAGAAATATTACATGTTTTATGGATAATATTTTGTACATATGTAATAGTTACTCATGTATTATTAGTGATGTGTATGTATATGTGTGTATGTGTATATATATGTACATATATATATATATATATATATATTATGCGTATATATATATATATATTGGTGTTATTATGATTACTGCAACTATTATTATTATTATCAATGTAGTCATTATGATTAGTACAGCTGTTGTAGGGAAGTGACTGCATTCCTATGGAATTTTTGGAGTGAAATGGGGGTGGGACTCAAAAAGCTCGGCTTCTTCCCACTCCTTTTCGAGCTACACGTGTATGTATTGTTATAATTTTTGTTACATTCATCATGACTGTTTAATTTTTTATTGTATTTTATTTTTTCCATACTTGTTGTTTTTTGTTTTTTGTTGTTATTGCTCGAAATAAAATCAATCAATCAATCAAAACTAATCGCAATTCAAACCATCTATAAAATATGCCATATTTTTCTGCAAATTATTGTTGGAATGGAAAGATAAGACACAAGATGGATATATACATTCAACATACAGTACATAAGTACTGTATTTGTTTATTATAACAATAAATCAACAAGATGGCATTAACATTATTAACATTCTCTTAAAGCGATCCATGGATAGAAAAACTTGTAGTTCACAAAAGATAAATGTTAGTACAAGTTATAGAAATTTTATATTAAAACCCCTCTTAATGTTTTCGTTTTATCAAAATTTGTCAAATTTTCAATCAAAAAATAAACTAGTAGCTCGCCATTGTTGATGTCAATAATTACACACCATGCTCACTCTACAAACCCATAAAATCATTTGGACCCAAGCACCAGCAGAGGGCGCCAAACAACAAAAAAACAAGTGACAAGTGGACATTACTCTGCTGTCATTTTAATCTGTTTTAGCGGGGCATGTGCGTTAATTGCGTCAAATATTTTAACGTGATTAATCAAAAAAATTAATTACCGCCCGTTAATGCGATAATTTTGACAGCCCTAATACATATAAATAAAAGGTTTCCAACAATTTCGAATAAACATGACAGACAAGCACATAACTGTCGAGTCTACAAAAACATCACCATTTGCATGATGATAATACACACTCAGCAGGAAAACAGCACATTATTTACAATCAACTAATCTCATCTGGATGCCACGAAATGTATGTAAAATGTTTTATCAGAGTTTAAGAAGACACCGTCACCGCGCTAATGCTAACACGAACGCTATGCTAATGCTACAAAGTTTAGTGTGTGATGATCACTCAGCACAGACATTTAAAGACTAAAGCAACATGGAATATCTAGCCAAGATAAGAAAGCAAAACTTACCAAGCAGCACCTGACACATATGTTTTACAAAATGAGCCTGGAATGGGCACAGGTGAGTAAGCCTGTGGGGCGGGGGGGGGGGCGGGGAGGAGGCGCAGCACCTCACACGAGTGACATGAATAAACACTGCTACATGCATTCTAACTACACATACAATAAGAAAATATCACATTGCGAATTGATGACGGAAGCCATGGCGAATTATGTCATTCTCGTGTCGTCAGATGACAACTGGCATCCATCTCTCTAAGTTTTAGTCACCCACGACACGTTGTCAGCACGTCATCGTAACGTAATCGTCATGAAAAAATTGTTCGTTGATGAAATATTTTCGTGATCGTCATTGTTGACAAAAACAAGACTGATACGTTAATTACAATGAAAGGCCAGTGTTCAGAATAAGGAATGGAACCACAAAGGGTGTGCACCCTAACGTAATTCTCTCAAGTGAGATATCATCCAAAACTAAGTCCAACTGCTCTCAGCCTGATCCCACATCATAGGCGAGGAGCACTTCTATCGGCGCCTATTAGTTAATCTCTCTTTAATCTCTCTCGACTTGTGATGTGTAAATGTAAACGGGCCTTGAAGTTCCAGATGTGCCACTTCAGCAAGTACACGCTGGGTTTTGGGAAATGTGAATGATTAGTGGATTTGCGCTAAAGCTCAGAGCTCCATGTTCCTACCCCTATGGCTTTCATACATTTCATACGTTATTTATTATTTAAGTTTTGATTAATTTCCGAACTCTATCAAAGATCCTTTCAGGCCAGTCGTATAACCCTGCATGAATTTCTCAGAACATTCAAAGAATCATGACTAGCTTGTTAGATATCGTAGCAAGTGCGCAGAGGAGCCGCATTGAGAAGAAACTTTGGTTTCTTTTGGGGATAGTTTTTTTTTTTTTTCAGATCCAAACCCAACTCAGTGTCTGAATGCGGCGCGTCATTAGAATTCGGATCAGCCAGCTGCCTCAGTCGACAAAACTTGCAGATGAATGAACGCTTCTGTCTGCTCTTTTTTTCTTTTCGAAACACGCTGTGACGCGTGCGGGGGGCGTCAACCGAGGATGACCTCGAATCTTGTTTACTGTTTGAGGTAGAGAAAGTGTAGCTTTACATGTAGATGTGACAGGAGGCATCAGGTTTATGTAGATTTACGATATACTCCTCGACAGTAAGGAGTCTTGTTCAAAACAGAATTCTGGCGGAATATCCAAACTGACTTGTGAGAGGTCGCAGCCTGCTGAAATGGATTAAAATCATTTTAAAGTCGTTTGCGGCCACTAATAGCATTAAGATGTTAAATTTCCAGTGTAAATGGTAAAACGAGGAGTGATTATTTTCTGTTCTATAGATAGTGTCAAGATGCTCAATTTCTTTTTAAGACCCGAGATTATTCATACATGTTGGTGGTCTGGAAAAGTAAGCAATTGATTAAAAAAAAAAAAAAAAAAAAAAGTACATTTCTGTCACGTACTACATCGTATTTATGGTTAATTATATGTTTACTAACTAGGGTTGCCACGATTAATCGACGATCAAATGACTTTTTTTGAGAATTTTTAGAGACATCATTGATCTAGAAATGGTCCAAATCTTCTTTTTGAGCTTTTTAATAGCAAATATTCTCTTGACTATTACTATTATTTAATTGACATTTTTATTTAGAAAAACGTGATTTTTTTTTTCATTTTTAAATTAAAAAAGAAAATGAAATAAATGTCATTTAAAAACTGAAGAAAAAAAAAAAAATGAAGAAAATATTTTTTTGTTCAAATTTTTATTAAGAAAAAATATTGTTTGAGTTTTTAATAAAAAAAAAGTGAAAGTGAAATAAATATTGTCATTTAAAAACATGATAGATAAAATATATTTATAATAAAATCTTTAATTCATGTTTTTTAATGAAAATAATTTCATTTTCCTTTGTTTAAAATATATATTTTTTAATATTCATTTTTAAATTAAGATATTTCCTTTTTGTTTTTAAAAAAAATAAAAAAAATAAAAATGTAAATAAAAAAATAGTTATCCTTATTTTTATTTTTTAACATTTTTTATTTCCTTTTTTAAATCTAAAACAACACTAGGTAACTTTTCAAACATTAAAAAATGAATACAAATGTAAATAAAAAGTTATCCTTATTTTTTATATTTTTCATTTTTTATTTCCTTTTTTAAATTTAAAGCAACACTAGGTAACTTCAAACATTGTGACACATTTTTATAACATGATAATATGTTGACTTTCAACTAGTTGATATACACATCTTTTTAACATTTCAAACTAAGTAAAACAATTAATATTCTTTTAATTATTATATTGAAAGAAAGGGGGAAAAAACTTCACTTGTAAATATTTATATTAAAAAAAATGGAAAAAAGTTTTGTTCTGTTTTCCTGTAGTCCTTGATCTTTTATTGAAGTAAACAGAAAATATCATCAGATTTATATTTCACTTTAACAACAACAAAGAAGTCGACATAATTTTTTTTGCGTGCCGGATCTGGCCCCTGGCCCGCGGGTTTGACACTTGTTGACTAAATCATCCATTGCTAGTTGAAAGATCCGAGTCAGAATTATGCTAATCTTTCCGACTCAAGTGGGAGAAGAGCAGAGGTAACAGCTCAATGAAGGCAACCTGAATGTTGTGCTTCAGGCTGACAATCGACGAAGGCCCCCGTGGCTACAGCTGCGACCCGACGGCCAATAACGATAAAACCGCGGCGATCGATGCAGCCAATCCCCCGCGATTAAGTCGCCCATTAGTCCACTTGATCCCCGTGACCCTCTTGCTCTGCGCCGGAGAAAAAAAATGAAATGGCTCAATATCTTCTGGATGACCAGTCATCAAAGGCTGTTTTGATGCAAACAAGACAAGCTTTGATGGTTTGATGGCGGTGGGTGGGGTAGGAGGAGAATTGAACATCAAGGTCTCGCTTCGCCGAGGAGCCCTGCGACCGCACAGCAGCTCTAGATGATTAAAAGAAAACACAACTACTCGCAGACGGAATTAAAATACAATTACATCTCCACTCCTGGGTGAAAAACGTCTATGCGCAATTACAGAGAGGGGAGACGCATTTGATTCGCCGCTAAACGGAATCCGGTTTGATGATAAATCAGCCACCCGCCGTCGAGAGTCACGGTGCGACGGAAAGGTCACGCGCTCTGAGTCATTGCTCCTCCGGTGTTTGAGAAGCAGCAAATTCTATTTACATAAACTTGAAATGAATTGAAAAAGCCTGTCCTCCTAAATGCCGGCCACTCCTGACCAAGGCTCTAAAAAGCTGTCATACATTATGACAGCTCCTTAAGTGTTTCCTTTAGAAAGTCCCACTGGGGGAATCGATGATCCTTTGGGATTGACTGGGTGTGTTACAGGGCCCCGAGGTTGGTGGATGGCGTCTACTGGAACGATACTGTCACCTGTCCACTGGTAGGGGTATCGATCCGGCGGTACTTATTGATCAGCTTGTGTGCTTGTTTGTTTCGCAAATGGAACGTAGGTTCCCATTTTTCTATGTTCTTTAAAGGTGTTTAGCTCCTTGACGCCTGAATTTAGATAAAAAAAAAACAAACAAAAAAAACAGTATAAATATATGAATTGGGGAATACATAAGTATTTGCATATACTGTATATGTGTATACGGTGGGGCAAATAAGTATTTAGTCAACCACCAATGGTGCAAGTTCTCCTACTTGAAAAGATTAGAGAGGCCTGTAATTGTCAATATGGGTAAACCTCAACCATGAGAGACAGAATGTGGAAAATCACATTGTTTGATTGTTAAAGAATTCATTTCCAAATTAGACTGGAAAATAAGTATGTGATCACCGACAAACAAGCATGATTTCTGGCTGTCAACAAGGTCTAACTTCTTCTAACAAGGTCTAACGAGGCTCCACTCATTACCTGTATTAATGGCACCCGTTTTAACTCATTATCACTATAAAAGACACCTGTCCACAACCTCAGTCAGTCACACTCCTAACTCCACAATGGCCAAGATCAAAGAGCTGTCAAAGGACACCAGAGACAAAATTGTACACCTTCACCAGGCTGGGAAGACTGAATCTGCAATAGGTAAAACGCTTGGTGTAAAGAAATCAACTGTGGGAGCAATTATTTGAAAATGGAAGACATACACTGATAATCTCCCTCGATCTGGGGCTCCATGCAAGATCTCACCCCGTGGCGTCAAAATGATAACAAGAACGATGAGCAAAAATCCCAGAATCACATGGCGGGACCTAGAGAATGACCTATAGAGAGCTGGGACCACAGTAACAAAGGCTTCTATCAGTAACACAATGCGCCGCTAGGGACTCAAACCCTGCACTGCCAGACGTGTCCCCCTGCTGAAGCCAGTACATGTCCAGGCCCGTCTGCAGTTCTCTAGAGAGCATTTGGGTGATCCAGAAGAGGACTGGGAGAATGTGTTATGATCAGATGAAACCAAAATAGAACTTTTTGGTAGAAACACAGGTTCTCGTGCTTGGAGGAGAATGAATACTGAATTGCATCCGAAGAACACCATACCCGCTGTGAAGCATGGGGGTGGAAACATCAAATAAATAGCAAATAAATTCTTTAAAAATCAAACAATATGATTTTCTGTTTTTTTCCACATTCTGTCTCTCATGGTTGAGGTTTACCCACGTTGACAATTACAGGCCTCAAATATTTTCAAGTGGGCGAACTTGCACAATTAGTGGTTGACTAAATACTTATTTGCCCCACTTTTCATGCAATTCAATACTCAAAACAGTATATAGCACTCATTCGATGGCTGCTAGACGTCAATGACAACGAAACATGATGACTCAATGCAAGCCATTCCTGTTAAAATTTAATGTCTTTCACTGTTAATGGCAGTGAACGAGCAGTGTTGTCCTAACGCGTTATAATAATCTGATTACTTTTTTTCAGTAACGAGCAATCTAACGTGTTCATTTTTCCAAACCAGTTCGTTTCCTTAGTGTCTGTGCGTTACTACTTTGTTATTGCCTCATAATGTGTGTTGAATGAAGAATATTGAAGTCATGTACGAATTTTGAATAGATAATGTTAGAAATTTTCCAACTACGTATTCGTTTCTATGGTAACTGCTCATGGTTACTTCCAGTTTTGGTCTCGAGTCACACGCGCCAAATGTTTTGCGACGCATGAAGATCGCAGGTTCACATTCGAGCTGAGTGCAGCCAACCTGTTGAGATGTGCGAAGGAATGTTGATCTGTGTGCGTCCATGAACGTGAGTATTTTTCTTTCATTCTGGAGGGTTCCAGCGATAGGTTAGAGCCGCTACATGCACGGCCGTTCCGCAGCTTTGCCGTTGCAACTGCAGGTAGTCATCGGCGAGCTTTGTTTACATCATATTCGTGTTGCAAATTTATGCCGTGAGGTGACATGTTCGTTTCGCATCTTTTTGCCTGGCAGGGCCAGACTGTTCTCCCTGTATTTTTCAAGCACTGTGAGAATAGTCTGGGACCCAGCCCGTTAACGGCCTCTCGAGCCAGTGCGAAATGATCTGTCCAATCAGATTTGTTTATTTGCGTGACATGTTCTTAATAAGCAACGTCACTATTCCGCGTTGGAAGTTGTCTCCACAACAACACAGGTGACGAACAGGAGAGCCGAGAATGTTCCAATCCACGGTAAAATCAGTTTTAAATGAACAAAAACGCATAGACACAGGTCATTGACAACAGGCTGTCTCGCACTAGCCATGTTAAATAAACTTCTCCGTTCTCTGCTCGCGTCGCCCAAGTTGTCACTTTAGTAACGTCACGTCTGCCTGTCGCTGATTGGTTCACTCCGCTGTCTGTTTGCTGAGGCATGCTCCGCCCTGGAAATTTGATCCACTCATTGGTCGCCAGATTCTATAGCTGGAACAGCGGTGAGTCTGGTGTACCAGTCTAGCATCTTTGGGATGTGTTGTAAGTCTGATTGAGCATAAAGTGCATAGTTGCCACTGCGTTTCGTGTACAATTTGACTGCGTGTGTGTACGGCGTACTTCCGGGTTGTGCGCGTACATTCACGCCCGCCCCCACCTTTGTGTTTATTGCATTGTGCAATTCATTCGTGTGTTGTTAATTATTGTACAGTCAATTTGCATTGTTTTACATTCGCACTGATATGCTGTTAACCCCTAACCCAAAATTTAGAATTTTGACATTAGGCTCAATCTTCGAGTTAGCGGGGGTTTTCAACAAATTCCATGCAGTTTGTCAGTTATTTGTTAGTTTAAGGGCTCCGGAGTAGCTAAACTGGCGTGAGTCAATGGTGTTGAAATAAACTCCATCGACTAATTAAACCCCCGCTAACTCGAAGATTAAGCCTTATGTGAAAAATTCAGATCTTCCCCTTTAAATTCAATTATCGGAAAGTCGATTCCATGCGATGATATTTTTCTGTTGTCATTCTTATGTTGAGGCAGCAAAGGGAGAAAAATTGGTAAAATGTAACCGATATATTACTTTTAAAGTAACTTTGTTACTTTGATAAAAAAAGTAATCAGTAAAGTAACTAGATTACTTTTTGAGGCTTAATCAGTCATCTGTAATTAAATTACTTTTCCAAGTAATCTGTGACATCACTGTGAACAAGTGAAGAATAACTGCCTTAGAACCACGGACAATCAAACGCTTCTAGGAATCCATTTGAATGAAAACAAACTTGTATTTGGTCCATCAAAGGTCAATCTATACTGCTATGTAACCCAGCGAGCTACTGTGCCCAAGAGGTGCAACCACAGCTTTACGTGTCAATAGTACAAAAGTCAAACCTTGAAGCAATTGTGAAAAATTGACTGTTTAATTGCTCGGCTACAAACATCTGTGTCTCTGGAGTACCTCCCCACCTGTCAAGTGTGAAATTAAACCACATGCACAAGTGTAATACAGAAGCTCAGTAATGAAGTACTGCTTCCGTGAATGAAAATCGAGAACTTCCTGCTCCGCCGCGAAGAGGCCGAGTTGATTTCCAGCGGCTACCAACCGCTATCACCTCCAACCTTCTCATCTTTAGGGGTTAAATTTTAATCACCGCACCCCGGCGTGACTCTTGTTAAGCCGAGAACAAAAAGCCCCATCAAGCAGGGTGTCACCGGGGAGCAGATAACCGTCGGCCAGGTGAGCGGAGGTCACAGTGGCGATAGGGAAGACGGGCTGGTTTAAGATAAATGCCCAATGGACAAGTGGGGGTGTTCGCATCACCTCCGGGCATCTGGTGATTGATGGGGAGGCGCTGATGAGCTCCCAATGTCACCGTCCAATTAAATACCTCCCCATTGCCTCCCTCTCATCTATCTGCATACAGCCTTTGACTTGTTTGCTCTCACTTACCTCCCCCAACATTAGCCCGCACCTCTCTTCGCTAACTGCTCTTCCCCCGGTGACAGACAGGGGCTGCTCTTTCTATTAGTTTGGGTCAGCACTCGCCATTCTCTCGGCAGACAATGGACTGTGGCGGCAAAATGCAAATAGGAAAAGAAGGGAAAGAAGCGGTGGCTGACTAATTCCCGTGAGTAAGTGTGTGAAGTCAAATGGAAAAAGAAGCCCATTGTCTTAATTTGGAGAAATTGCTAACGCAGGTGATACTTTTTCACATTTTTGCATACCTTTTTTTTTTTTAAAACAGTTGAAACTTTCTATCCGTAAGATATTAGTAAGTCGTTGGTCAGTTGGTGAAACCTATGGAAGGCGGAGGTTATTTACGACTGTGTTTTTGAGTGTTTTTGTTCAAGTTAACGCAATAAAATAGTTAAGGGGTTCTTGTAGGATATTTTTGTAGTATGAAACGGAGGAGGTGATTAAAGTCTGTGATCATCAGGTCAAAAGTCACAGAGGTCAGGGAAGGAAGTTTGCGATAACTTGATAACACGTTAGCCTATTTAAGTCAGATTTTCTGGGTGGATGATATATTACAAGAAGAGAAAACGTTAAAGGTTACAGAGGTCAGAAATTTTGCGGTGCTTTGAATTTGGCTGCTTGGCCAGAAGTCTGTGGTCTTCTACTAATGAATATATTTTTATGATAAATCATTATTTTTTTGGATCATAATATTTTTTAATAACATAAGTTAATATGTATTTTTAAAAAATAAATAAATACCATAATATGTTAAGAAAAATGTTAGTCAAAAAAAATTGATTAAATTAAAATGATTGGGCATGTGACTTTTTGTTCATTTAAAAATAACATTATAAAATATAAACATTACACATAACATCACTTGGGTCATGTAGAAAGGTATGTATATATATATATGTATTACATTATTTTTAATAATCACTATTTTTGTATATGATTAATCATTATTTTATATTTACTAATATTAAAATGTTAAAATTAATTTAAATTTTTTTGTATGAATATTTTTAAATGAATAAATACCTTTATATATTATTACCTTTTTAAAATGTATACATTTTTTTTTTTTTTAACTTTTTTTTTTTTTTTTTAAATGAATAAGTACCATTGTATATTACCAAATTTTTAGTTAAAACTAATGAAATTTGAATTATGGGTCATGATGAGTCATGTTAAAAAAAAAAAAAAAAAAAAAAAAAATATATATATATATATATATATATATATATATATATATTTATATAAAAAACTGGAGTCTTCATTTATATAAAAAACTGGAGTCTTCATTTATATATTATAATAATAAAAATGTTGTTTTAAAAAAAAAAAAAAAAGTTTTTTAAGAATAAAAACAAATGTCAATCAAGGAGATGTTAATAAAAACAAAATTATTAAAATTAAAATGAATAAAAACAGAAATACACAATAGTTATGGCAATTACTGTTACAGTGTTTAACACATTTTTTTTGCCATTGATGGCACGAAGCAGGCTGCCATCCTCTCCCAGTCAAAAAGTCCAATCAAATGATTGCAGTCAGGTGCGTCTTGTTTTCCCAGGCCCCTCATTGGTTAAACTACCTGTGCGGGATCCTTTGCAACAAAGACCAGGACCCACTGTGGCCCTTGAGGACTGTTTTGCCCACCCCTGGTCTAGAGGCATCAATAGCAGACATTGAGTTCAATGGGTGCCCTATAATAAGTTAATCCGGGGTTTGACTCTATGTGTGATATTTCAAGGATTTTCCCCTCATTGATCTCAGTAATGCATCGCTCGCTAATCAGCTGCTGCCTGTGTGGAGATGCGTCGTGTTTTCTAGTGCATTCCACTAATTGGAAGGAATGCGAAAGCGGGGAGTTTTGGGAGCGCAATTATGTGGTGACATTTCAAAATTCAATTAGTGAAGCATTTTTCGAGGGGGGGGGGCACGCAAAGAAAAACTGAAAATGGCAACGGCTCTTATGATCAGATGATTAATGGAGCATTTTTTAAGGGTTGGTTTTGATCAGCCATCCAACAGAGGGCGCTTTTGGAAATGTAATAGTTTATTGTTGTGATTTGAGGAGCTTCTTTGAGAGGAATTGTTTTTTTTTTGTACATAAATCTACAGGCAGTTTGTTTTAGAAAAGTAGCGAACGTGAAGAAGAGTGGACGAAGGTGTCTGGTATGTGTTTGAGTCTTCACAAGCCATCTGTTGGTGACAACTTGGCAGCTTCTGAAATACACGTCTGTACTCTGAGTGCCTGACACAAAATGTCGGCTACATCTTTTTCCTTCTCTGTCGTCTTTCATGAGCTTCTACCAAACCTATACCACTTTTTTGACTTTTATTTCTCCTTCACTCATCTTGACTTCATTTTTAGTTTTCTTTTGTTTACTCCTTTTCCTGCCATCCTTAGTTTTTACTTTCTTCTTTCTTCTTTCCTTTGACAAGTCTATAATCTTTACTTAAAAAAAAAATCAAAGGATGCAAGAGAAACTTCAATGGTGTTCAAACCAATCCATATTGCAATTTGATATATATGTTTATATACTGTATATATATATTTTTTAATATATTTACTATTTTCAAAGTTACTTGAGGTCCACGAATATACTGTAGATATTTTTTATGTAAAATATACTTAGAGAATATTTAAATTTTGCCTTATTTTTTCAGTAAATATTTTATATAAATATGTAAGTATATACATCTGTAACTTTTATACAGGGACTATGTCGTTTTTTTTTTTTTTAATCTTAAAAATAAGATCTTTTTTTAAATAAAGGTAGAAAAATCTAAAAAGGTTACAATTTATTTTCATTTTTTAAGTAACTTAAAAAAGTTTTATTTTATACATTAATTATAAAAAAGTATATTTACTGTTCCCCTTACTTTTTTTTATTATTAAAAAACAAACCCAAAACAATCTTTAGAAATATAATAATTTTCCTTCCTCTTACAGTGCCATTGACCACGACTACAAACTATAGCTCCTTTCATACTTCTGCTGTAAATTTAAGATAGTTTTAAATAGATGTCCAATTCATTCGAAATGGGTGGTTGGCAGCGTATGGACATGGCAGTGAATGGATTTAGAGGTTCAAAAAAGTGAATTGTAATTAATTTGATAATACATTTGTTGCTGATTAGTTGATTAATCGTGGCAGTATTGCTCAGATAATATGAGCATTTTTACTACGGAGCCCCTAAAGGGACATCAACAGAAATAAATCTAAACCATTTGGTGCGCACTAGAAATGATCTCGTGCGCCCCAGATAGTATGTGGTGCGCACTTGAAACTATCTGGTGCGCATGAGAAACCATCGGGTGTGTACTAGAAACTATTTGGTGCGCACTAGAAACTGTGGTGCACACGAGAAACAATCTGGTGCGCACCAAATAATATGTGGTGCGCATTTGAAACTATCTGGTGCGCATCAGATAGTATGAGGTGCGCACTTGAAACCGTCTGATGCGCACTAGAAACCATCTGGTGCGCCCCAGACAGAATGTGGTGCACAAATTAAACTATCTGGTGCGCACTATAAAATATGTGGTGCGCACCAGATAGTAAGTTGTGCACACTAGAAACTATGTGGTGCACACGAGAAACAATATGGTGCACACCAGATAATATGTGGTGCACACCTGAACCCATCTGATGCGCAATAGAACCCATCTGATGCGCACGAGAAACAATCTGGCGCTTCCCAAATTGTATGTGGTGGGCACTTGAAACTATCTGGTGCACATGAGAAACCATCTGCCGCACACTAGAAACTGTGTGGTGCGCACCAGATAGTATGTGGTGCACACTTAAAACTATCTGGTGCACATCAGATAGTATGTGGTGCGCTCTTGAAACCATCTGGTGTGCCCCAGACAGAATGTGTTGCGCACTTGAAACTTACTGGTATGCATTAGAAACCATCTGGTGAGCACTATAAAATATATGGTGCGCACCAGATAGTGTGTTGTGCGCACTTGAAACTATCTGGTGAGCACCAGATAGTATGTGGTGCGAACTTGAAACCATCTCATGCGCACTAGAAACCATACTATAAACTATGTGGTGCACACAAGACACAATATGGTGCGCACCAGATAATATGTGGTGCGCACTTGAAACTATCTGGTGAGCACCAGATAGTATGTGGTGCGAACTTGAAACCATCTCATGCGCACTAGAAACCATCTGGTGCAAACGAGAAACAATCTGGTGTGTCCCAGATAGTATGGTGTGTACTTGAAACTATCTGGTGCACATGAGAAAACATCTGGTGCGCACTAGAAACTATATCTAGCTGGTGCGCTCTAGAAACTCTGGGGCACACGAAAAACAATCTGGTGTGCAGCAGATAATATGTGGTGCGCACTTGAAACTATCTATTGTGCAGCAGATAATATGTGGTGCGCACTTGAAACCATCTGATCCGCACCAAAAACTATCAGGTGCGCACCAGATAGTATGTGGTGCCCACTTGAAACTCTCAGGTGCCCATTAAATGGTATGTGGTGCCCACTTGAAACTATCTGGTGCGCACGAGAAAACTATGACAGTGTAATGGTGACAATGTGGAAGTAATGCAGTAATATTTTATAGTTGAGTCTAAGATTAAAGTAAAGCTCAACTAAATCCTGTATTATCATTTTTAGCACGCCAAAACTGCTGGTGTCCGATGCGTGCCTGCAGTTTGTGGCCTATAATTTTGAACCTTGTGATCCGCACCAAATAGTTTCTGGTGTGCACCTGATACTTTTTTGGTGCGCGCCAAATAGTTTTCTGGTGTGCACAAGATAGTTTCTAGAGTGCACCACATACTATCTGGTGCGCACCACACGGTTTAAATTTATTTTATTTACCGTATTGGCCTGAATATAAGAGGGTGTTTTTTGCATTGAAATAAGACTGAAAAAGAAGGGATCGTCTTATATTCGCGGTCTAGACAATATACCCATTTACGACGCTAGATGGCGCCAGATATTATTGAAGCGATGTTCTTTCATGACAGATCTCAGCTACTCTCCATTCACAACGCTAGAAGGTGCTAGATATCATTGAAGCGATGTTCTTTCATGACAGATCACAGCTCAAGTTTAACCAGTTTGCATTATTTTATTGCAGTGTTTTTCCTTATTCAGATTTGTTTCAAGACTACAGTTACATTTAGACTTCACTTTGATGGTTAATGCAGTTATTGCAAATTTTGTTGTTTTATAACAATAGATTGGTTTGTTTACATTTCAAAAACCAGAAGCCATTCATTTATGAATATGATTGCACTTTAGTTTACATATTAAATGTTCAGATATTAAGATTTGAATGATGCAAAATAACATGCTTTTTCTCTCAAATATATTGTTATAATTAAAGATGTCCCGATCAATCAGGTCCGATCACGTCATTTTCAAAGTATCGGAATCGGCAAAAAAATATCGGACATGCCTTTTTTAAATATATATTTTTTAATTTAATTGTTTTCTAATTGTATTAACGTTACAGACAAAATGTCTTACACTCATCCAGAGTCTTTAGTTTTGGCTTAAAGTTGGGTTATCAAATAAATCGCGTTAACAGCGGTAATTAATTTTTAAAAAATTAATCACGTTAAAGTATTTAACGCAATCAACGCATGCGCTGCACGACCCACTCACGCAATTCGTGTTCAATCTATAATGGCGCCGTTCAACCTACATATAGAGCTAAAAGTCAGCGTAAAATGAGTAGAGTGAATTTTGGCAGCCTTTAGAGCCTTTTTTTAATTGGCTAAAGCCTTACTATCCCTCTCTCAAAAATTTGAAATATCATGGGAAGCAATGTGGGGAAGAAAGGTAGTAGTTGATCTTTTTCTTACCACCCTATGTTATTTCCCATATTGGTTCCCAATTGGTGCCACTTTGCACAGTCATGGTTGCACTTCCCATCATGCATTTGGGCAGAACAGTTAAATGGCTACAGTATCATTTACTGAAAGCTCAACAAATACACTAGATGGCAATATTTAGTCACAATTTACAAAGTCACATTTATCCTTTATGAATTACAAGTCTTTCTATCCGTGGATCCCTCTCACAGAAAGAATATTAATAATGTAAATGCCATCTTGAGGATTAATTGTCATAATAAACAAATACAGTACTTATGGACTGTATGTTGAATGTATATATTCGTTCGAGTTTGTTTCATTTTTTTCTTAATGCATTGCCAAAATGTATATGATTGGGAAAAATTATCGGGAATGATTGGAATTGAATCGGGAGCAAAAAAAAAAAAAAAAGCAATCGGACCGGGAAATATCGGGATCGGCAGATACTCAAACTAAAACGATCGGGATCGGATCGGGAGCAAAAAACACATGATCGGAACAACCCTAGTTATAATCATTTGTTTCAGATGCACTGTATTTTCTGTATAAAAATTTGGTGTTCAAAAAGTCTTTTTTCAAACTTGAGTCTTGAAAAAGAGAGGGTCGTCTTATAATCAGGGCCGTCTTATATTCGGGCCAATACGGTATGTCGATGTCCCTTTAGGGGCTCCGTAGTAATCAGTTAATTAATTGTCCTTTTTGTTTTCTTTTTTAAAAATAGTGTCAAAACCGACAACAGGCTGGAAATGTCTCCCCTGGGTTGTAGATTGGACACCCCTGGTGAAGCTGAAGAATCCTGCAGCTGGTCATCATTGCACATAGGAGGAGGAGGAGAAGGCGGCACTGCGCAGGAAAGAGCGAGGGATGAGGAGCGAGCAAGAGAGAGAGAGTGAAGCTGAGGCAAGTCACATCCAAGCGAAAGCAGAGTGCATGCAGCAGCGACGTGAACACAAGCAACACAAATCCACACCATCGGAACCTAATTGGCGACTTCTTCAACAGCGTGACCGCACGCCGCTCTTCCTCTTCGTCCTCCTTCTCCTCTTTCTTCTCCTTTTTCTTGGTGTCTTCTTGTCCTGCTCGGTCAACTTTGCACTGGCGGGAAGTTCTCACACGTTTGACAGGGGGGGTGAGTGACACTGATTCTTCTTTCTTGTGCTTCTTCTTCTTGCGAGTCATTAGTATTCTGCATTTGCTCTTCCCGCGCACCGCTTTTCCCTGTTAAATGTTGCCGCCACTTAGGGATCGGAATTCATGACGAGATAAGGACGTGTGCAACTTTTGTGCGTGATTTTGTGAATGTGACACTTAGTGATGGATGAGCAGCGCGTGTGTCATCTCCAATAGAAGCCGTCCTTTAGCAATAGAAGAGATCCTGATCTAATAATTGAGGCTTTAAAAATAATGCTGGGTAGAAAGTGGCATTCATTTTTTGGTAATAGTATTAATGTGTATGCTTGTTTGACGAAAAACACATCAGAATGTTTAGGAAAATGATGAAAAACAGTTCAAACGTTGCACTGAATTGAATGAAAGGACTACAGACTATGTAGGGCACTTTATTAGGTATATCTAATCATTAGTATTGATAAACATAAGAGTAGAAATTCAAGCAATTATCCTTTTTGATCAAATCATTGGTTATGGTGGTTGTGAATGTTCCTAATATTTTGCGATTCTCATGCAAATACAGAGTAAAAACGGGATTAATGCTCAATTTACATGATAATTCTTGTACATTATTCTGCAGACGTACTTAATGAAATGCCCATGCCCATACACGTCCATAAATTAAGCTTATGATTACCTAGAAAATGCAATTTCTGAAGAAATTGCGTGGGAACGTGTGTTTTGGCATTTGGGTAAAAAAACGGTGACCTTTTGGTCAAAGGTGTGAAGGTGCGAAAAGTGGAAATGATTGGAGGTATATGTTGGAGTGTGAGTAGGCAAAGCATGTATTTTAATGTTTTCATGGGATTTAGTAGGAGGTTTTTAGTCAAAAACAATGAACGCCAATGGACATTTTTGGTGTGGGTACAAGAGCCAATGTATATTAATTTTGTAGGTAATTAATTTGCTGTCAATGGGGGCCAATATGGATTTGTTTGTGGGTCGGAGTTCAATTTGAATGGGAGCCAATGCGGAGTTTTTGTGGGTTCACTATATTTGATCATGGAGTCAAATAACTCCAAAATTGCTCAAAAATTAGCTTTTTTTGGTGAAAATGTCCCACTATTTTTTCAAGAGCTGTAAGAAGAACAGTTTGAAGTTGGAATAGTTAAAATCGATCAAAAATCTTTTTTTGGGTGGTCCCTATTTAAATGTCGAAGGAACGATTTTTTATTTTTTGGTGGGTTGAATTAATGTGAGCCGATTGTTTTTTTTTTTTTTGTGGGTTCAATAACTCCATGATATTTTTTTCAGAGTAATTAGTATTTTTTTTTCAGAGTAATTAGTACAACAGTTTGAGGTGGTTGGAATCTTTAAAATTGGTCAAAAATCCATTTTGGTGGGTCCAAATTTTTTTTTGAAGAATGATAATTTTTGAATGACTAAATAAAATCTTTACATAACCAAAATGAAAACATTAGAATAAATGAAAACTAAATATAATAAACAGTGGTTTTGAGCCTCCAAAAACACTTTTTTTTTTTTTTTTTTAAACTCATTGGTTGCTATTGACAACAATATCCGCCCAATTCATTTAAACTTTGAAGACTAGCTGTGAATGCTTATCTGTCAGTGCCAATTCAATTTGGGACTGGTCAAATGGATTGGACATCTAGCACCGTCAATGGCAACAAATGAGTTAAATGAACCCTTATATAGGGTTAAATGTCAATGGAAGCCTGTATCGATTTTTTTCATGCTTCTGCCAATGGACTTTTTTATTGACGTCTACCGCCGTCAATGGCAGTGAATGACTTAACACGTGTTCATGACAATAAAATGGCAAACCAACGTATGATTGGTCGTCCCGCCCCGAGCGCTGGTAATCCTGTTGTGGGCCTGTTAAATGGGATTAGAACAACAGTGTATAAGCCAAACAGGGACGACCCCGGGGGGCTTCGCATCACCCGCTTTATCTCATGTTTTCACTTCATTTGACACCCAAACCAAAACCTTTCCCTCATAGGACCGCCCTTTTCCCCCACCGCGTTGCCGCAGGAAGTCCACACGAAGGTTACGCTGTCCCAAAAACACCATAAATTAGAGGAAAGGCAGCATTTTTAAAAAGGGCGAGCGTGCTGCTCATTTATAACTTGTTTTTTCGTATTAAAGGGCAAAAAGATGAATTAATTGTCAAATACGGGAAGTCTGAGGTTCAAGACACGTTTCATAATTTTGAACACTTAAGTGGCAGCGATAGTGACTTTGTCACATTAGCGCATTTTCTCATTGGTGCTTGTTTTGACTTGGCATATGTTTCTGGAAGATAGTGCCTTTTTGTTTGCTGACCCTGTGCGGCCCATCCTCCACATCCGTATTCTGCCATACCTTCTTCAACGCTCCTGTTGCCCTGAAGACAAATCTGTTCCACTTTCCATCCATGCCATCAAAATGTCATGCAGTACAGCTGAGGTTTTACAGATTCAGTACGGTAAAGCTTGCTCGAATCCTTTGTGTACTTTTAACTCGTGCTATGATTTATTCTGATAAATTGTATCATGATACATTACTCAAACAATATTTTAATATCACATTATCATGACATAGACGGTATCACATGCATCTTTCAATACTATATTCCATTATTGTTTTTACACAACCAGTTTCGTTACAGAATATTGGCGTAAAACCATATTTATATTGCCATATACATTTTTTGTGATCCCATTGATATCACAATATACTGTAGATTACCATGCTATTATAAATCCTTGAATTGTGTTTGAAATTTGAACATATTTTTGCGAGGGGATCAAATTTGATCTGTGATTTAACTTGAAAATACTCAACCTCTGCAGTAGAGGTGCAACAATTAATCGAAAACTAATCGATCAACAAATTAATCGCCAACTATTTTGATAACCAAATAATCATTTAGGACCTTTTTCACCTTAAACTTGTCTAAATTCTTGAAATCATAACATACCTATTACTTCTCATCTATAAATTTAATCAGATTTCTTCAATATATTTTGTTAAGTCAAAGTAGGACATGAACAAAAATCTGCTTTTACGTTGCAAAACAACTCACATTTTTGCCAATTTTCGGACATCTTACTGTCTAAACTAGCTTCTTAATAAGGCTTCAACAACTAATTGATTAACCAACGAATTTGATAATCGATACAGTTGTAGACTAAAGACTAAGTCAGTCAAAATATTATTTTTGAAGGAAATAGTCATTCATTTTGTTTTCATAGTTACTTACAACATGCCTATAACAACTTAAAGGTAAATTGTGAAGGTCATTGAAAAAAGTGACATTTAATCCGATAAATCGTTTGATCAATTGTCCGATCAATCGATTATGAACCTAACTGTTAGTTGCAGCCCTGCTTTGTATTGTATTGTTTTCAAGTTTGTGTTATGTAAAAAGTACCATGGATTTTTGCATAGTCAAACTTAAAAACGGGTCAGTTTTGACCCAAACACAATACGAAGATTGGTTAACCACCATGTTACTTCGCAACATTTAATCAGGATGCAGATATTTCAAGTCAATATTGTCACCATATATCAATTCAACAAATAATTTTCTATACATCTTCATCATAATACCATAGGCGGAGTTTGACTTTTGGGTTAGGCGGGGCACAACATGTTGATGACTCCGAAACGCAGTGTCAGCAATAAAATTAATTTACAAGAATATTTATAATAAGTTGACAAAGAGCGTTATTTGTTTCCCATCATTCTTGAGGGGAATTCTAAACTAGGCTGCTTAGGCAATACTTTCGCCAAGATCGTCATCCATTGAATATGGTACGCCTGCCGGTGTCGTGCCAATGTAGTTACTCCAGTCAAAAATGGTTTCCCCTGGGCGGAGCCATATGGGGGTAGATTTGTGTCTTTATTATTCAATCCAAAAAAAAAAAAAGTTGCTTCAATCAAAATATATATTTTCAATGAAAAAAAGTCGCTTCAATTAAAAAAAAATGTGTTTTAATGCAAAAATAAATTTGAAACTCAAAAAAAATGCATGTGAAAGCTATTTTTCTTTATTATTATTATTATTATTATTTTTTTAAATTGAAGTAAAGTTGATTTGTGTTTGGCTATGACGTTGGCTAGGATGTTTTTGTCTTTATTAGTCAATCAAAAAATAAGTTGCTTCAAAAAATATTTATTTTCAAAAGAAAAATCACTTCAATAAAAAAATGAAAAATTTCAAATGTTTTTGAATGCGAAAAAATATTTGAGATTGAAAAGTTTGCATTTGAACACAAAAATATTTTCAAATAAAAAAATCATTTGAAAAATACAATTGCCCTCCCCGAATTTTTTATTTTTTTTATTTTGAAAATTATATGTAAAGCAAATGACCGTCTAAGGTGCTAGTCGCAAAAAATACTTTTGACCTATTATAAAAATATATTTTTTTGTTCATTTCATTCATTTTTGATGCAGTTTTATTGCTTTACAACTTATATATATATATATATATATATAGGAAAGTCAATTTAATGCTATGACACTTTTCGGCCACCAGCAGGTCCCCCTGCCCCCTCCCTTAAAATCTGCTTATGCATAATACCGATTATTTAATAATACCAATAGTATTACGACGTCAAAATTGAATTCCCTTCATGGTAATAAAATTCAGATATGAAGTTTCCAACAAAAACGAGATATTTTCAAGTTAAAATAAACGCAATAAATGTAAAAAAAAAAAAAAAATTGCGATACCAGTTGTAACGCAATAATATTGATTTTATCAAGATGACATCACAATAGCAACAATTGATGATATCACAATACCGATGACACAGCAACATGATATAATTAGTCGATTAAATCGAGTAACTTGATAAGAAAAAAGCTTCGAATCAAATTTTGCTGCTTCGAGTATTCGTTTAATTAGAGTGGCGTTGTCACGTTTGTTTTGAAAGTTGCATTTAGTTTTATTGATTTAGGTGGATACACTGCCCTCTAGTGGCAACCGTGAATATGACAACTCGTCTAACATGGCTTAAGCTAACTGCTCACTGTTAAGGTCAAGATAAGGTAAAGTTTTTATTTGAGCTAATATGTTTGTTTATGCATTCGTGCTTTAGTTTGGAGGTTGTTTGTTAAGAGTACTGTAAAAAAAAAAAAAAAAGTTTGCATTTTACAGCATTTAAGCTAGCAGACTTTTGCCATGCAAGTTAGCCAATTGTTCTTTTGTTGTACTTAGATCCTCATTTATTTATTTTTCATACTGTTTGAGGCTCAGCTCAGGTGTTTTAATTTCGTTTTAAATGCATTTATTGCTCTTGTGAATTAAAAATACAATTTTGCTTAGTTTGGAAAAACACACAGGTATTTTATTTTGTTTTCGCATTTAATGCTCTTCTAAAAGTGCAACTTTAGCGAGCCAAAATAAATGCTATTGATGGCATAAACACTTGTTTCTTTCGTTTTACATCTTCAATTTTTTTTCCTGCCACTCATTTAATGTTTGTAATCCGATTATTCCGAACTGACAAATCGATAGATGAATTGATTACTTAAATAATTGATAGAGTATCGATCAGCAGCACCCCTAGATATACTCATAAAAAATTATCACACTACCTCTTAGATCAACACAATAAGATATATTGCGATCCCAATGATCAGTATTTAAAAATGGTTACCTCTAAAACCACTTTTCAGAAAGTCCCCCATTTTGTTAGAGACTCCTCCAGAGGACCTTCGACGAGAATTCAATAGCCAGTTTCACTTACTAACATAGAATTTGGTGTGTCAATCATAAGTAAAGCCATAAAAAGTCTCACTTTGCCAGTCCTAGCTGGGTCATTTCGGCCATTTACAGGTGTCCTTCAAAGCTCCTGTCGGCAAACCCCGTGGCAGAAGGAAGCGAAGTGACTCATTTCATATTGTTGATAGCAGCCGTTATAAAGACTGTTTTGTTGCCCTCTTTTAAACCAGGTCCAGCTATTTAAGGACACGTATTGCGTGCGATCCAACTTTCTGAACGTCTCCTCTCACATGACCTCCCGCCGTTTACGTGGCATTTCTTGGCCGCAAGAAACCGCGTGCGACGCTTTGGAAGTCACACGTAGACAACCGGGTTCCTTACAGGACCACTCGGACCTGCTGGGGTGCTTTTATGTCAAGATGCGCCGACTTTCTCCTCCTCCGCATTTAAGGCATGCTGGGTAATGTGTCACGAACGCGGATGAGGCGGGAAGACAAAGGCCGGCGTGCTGCGGAGCGTCCGGCTAGAGGTCAGAGGCGCTGCTGACGCCTCCGATTTATTTTTAATCTGACCCGCGAGAGCTGGCCGCTTCCGTCACGTGACTTGTTAAGTGTCGCCACGCCGCAGTGACATGTGGCTCAATGATGACCTTGCTGCTGTGCTGCCAGATAATTGGGAGTCAGCTGACTAACCTTTGTTGGGGTACGCTCGTTAGCTTGGGGATCTTTGATGACGATCTGCCACGCCAGGTCAAGGACGCCATTCCTGTTAGGCCTCGTTTTTTCTTTTGCCAAGATGGTGGCGGGTCTTTTTTGAAGTTTCAGCAACACTTAGAATCACGAACTTCGGTGCAGATGCCTATCATGAGTAGATCTGCAAAAATGTTTTAGAAAATTCATCGTTTGCTGCCATTGACAGCGATTGACATCCCATCCATTTAAACAACGAGAGATGGCAGCAATTATTAGCTGGGGCTAGCCGGGCTAGCAGTGATCATTTAATGCCAAACAGGATACAGAAGACATCATAAACATAACTGACGACACATGCTACATGACTATAAGCAGCGTTACAAAAGGGTCACAACTAGGGTTGTTCCGATCATGTTTTTTTTGCTCCCGATCCGATCCCGATCGTTTTAGTTTGAGTATCTGCCGATCCCGATATTTCCCGATCCGATTGCTTTTTTTTTTTTGCTCCCGATTCAATTCCAATCATTCCCAATAATTTTTCCCGATCATATACATTTCGGCAATGCATTAAGAATAAAATGAATAAAACTCGGACGAATATATACATTCAACATACAGTACATAAGTACTGTATTTGTTTATTATGACAAATCCTCAAGATGGCATTTACATTTTTAACATTCTTTCTGTGAGAGGGATCCATGGATAGAAAGACTTGTGACTTTGTATATTGTGACTAAATATTGCCATTTAGTGTATTTGTTGAGCTTTCAGTAAATGATACTGCAGCCATTCAACCCAAATGCATGATGGGAAGTGGAACCATGACGTGTAGTGCTACCAATTGATATATCTTCTCTGCGTTGGGAAAAAACTTATGGTGTTAAGAAAAAGATCAATTGCTACCTTGCTTCCCCACATTGCTTCCCATGATATTTCTAACCGTAGGGAGAGGAATTGTAAGGCTTTAGCCAATTTAAAAAAAATGCTCCAAAGGCTGCCAAAATTCACTCTTTTATAGAGGTAAAACGGCGCCATTACAGATTGAGCGCGACAATGCGTGAGTGGGTCGTGCTGCGCATGCATTAATTGCGTTAAATATTTTAACGTGATACATTTTTTAAAAAATTAATTACCGCCGTTATAGGGATAAACTTCATTACCCTACCTTAAGCCTAAACTAAAGACTCTGGATGAGTGTAACATACTATGTCTGTAACGTTAATTACAATTAGAAAACGATTTAATTAAAAAATATATATACAGTTGGGAGAACAAATATTTGATACACTGCCAATGGGTTTTCCCATTGTGAGTGGGATTGCCAAAACTGCCAATGGGTTTTCCCGTTGTGAGTGTATCAAATACTTGTTCTACCCACTGTATTAAAAAAAGGCATGGCCGATATTTTTTTGCCGATTCTGATACTTTGAAAATGACGTGATCGGACCCGATTGATCGGGATGCCATCGATCGGGACATCTCTAGTCACAACTTTTTAAGTTAGAATGGATTGGCTGTTTATAGTCGTCAATGGGGACATCAAATTAGGGGTGCGATTTTTCAATGAGTATTTACAAACTAAAAAAAGCAGTTCAAACATGCCTTTTTTGTACATCTTTTAATTCCTAAATCATGAGGATCATGTTAACTTTTCCCCCCCAAATGTTTCATTTTTGAAAGTGACATAACCAGTTAAAGTTGAAGAATTTCAAATGCCAAATATGGATAATCACACACATTGCTTGATTACTGATAAACTATAAATCTCAGTAAGGTTTTGACAACTGACAACAATCAAAAAAATGTAACATCTTGGCTTTAATTTGACGTATTTCACATTGCGGTTGAGCAAATGTGCACAGAGTAATTTACATTAAAAAAATAGCACTTATTGACAATAGTTTGTAAACCATAGACATTATTGTCATGAAACTTGAAAAATAACATTTTTATTCATTTCATTTGAATTGAATAGAAAATGTTTTCATCTACATCTGGGAAGTGTGTGTTCATCCTCGGTTCTTGTTAAAGGGGATCCATGCCATTGTTCATCAACCCTTTCTCTGACTCCATGTCACCACTTTCTGGAGATTCCTCATCAGAATAATTTACAGCTAGTACTTGCCTCCTGCGGACTGGATGGTCTTCTCCTGGTATTCCACACCTTCTTCTACCCCTGCCTTGTCGTTGTGATGTCATATTTCCAATATAATTGTGATCCATAGACATCATTATTACATTAAATTATGAAGTTGTTTTGTGATCCAAATTGATTATTCCACCAGAGAGAGGATATGAAACTTCACGGATGCATAATGGCGGCCACTGACGTGAACTTCGAATGGATTTTTTCCAGTCGGCTCAGTAAAACGCTATTAGTTGCAATGCGGCAGTGCTGCCATCTGGTGTTGTCTCTATACACGGGTCAAAAATGACGTCTTTATGACAAGTACAACAGACGTTATGGCCCAAGAAATCAAGGGGTACGCCGGTGTCCCCATTTGTACAGCGTGAAGTGTAAAAGGCCAAATTCTATTGAAATGCTACATGACTCTAAGTAGGATTACAAAGTCACCATAACTGTGAGTTAAAATGGATTGGATGTCTATGGTGGTCTATAGTAGACAATAAGTCAAAAGCGTATTCAAAACTTCAAAATAATTTCAAAATTTCTATGTATATACTACATGACTATAAGTAGCATTACAAAGTAGTTACGAGGATTAAAATCAATTAGATATCTATTGCCATTAACAGCAGCCAGTTAATTAGAGTACGTTCTGCATGACTATCAGTAGCATTACAACGTAGTCATCACTTTATTTACCAAGGAACACAGTGAGATAAAACAGACTGGTCTATGACCGTCAATGGCAGCTATTAAACCTTTAAGGTCCGGGCCTATTTTGTCAGATTTTGCATGCCTTTAATGTTGCCTATGTATTTCAAAGAAAGAATTGTCCACAATAGCCTGGTTGGGTCCCTCTTTTCAGGACACAATAACCTTCATGTTCAAACTGTTGTTTTTTTCACTGACATTTTGGGCCCAAAAAGACAAAAAAATCCAAACATTTTTTGGTCAAAATTTGTATTATTGATTTTCTATTGACAACCAAATATATTGTTGTTATTATTACAATTACTATTTTTAAAGATTTTTTACAAACTTGATTTTTTTTGGGTGCCCCTTCAGGCAGTTGGTGCCCTACGCGCAGTGCGTGTTATGCGTATGCGGCGCGCCGTGTCTGTTTAAGGGTTAAAAGACAAAATTGTTCCAGCCAGTTTTACTTGGCAAAATTAAGAATTCAGACCTGTAAAATGACACAGGGTCCAAAATTCATGAAAAAAATTGGGTCTATAGTGAGTAGATTAAAAAAAAAAGTCTCAAGAGTTCAGGTGTGAAACAACACAGTAAGTCTGACATTTTAGTTTGAAGCAGGTATTTTATAGCATCATTTTTTCCAGAGTCCCTTAAAGATGAATAATAGCTTCACATATTTTAGAAAATTCATCCCCCAGGCAAGTACTGGAACTTTCTGAAGCCATTTTCTTCTTTAAAAACTATCAGTTTACTCTTAAACTTGGTGACCCAATTGACTGTCTTTAGAGTTTCCCTCCAATTCAAAAGAGCATGTCATTACTGGTGCACCAGTAATCACATTACAGGCGCACCAGTAATCATATTACTCCACGGTCACAGAAGCACTTTTGCTGACGTTAACGTTGTCTTTTTTGTCTTCTCTGCGCTCCGATAGGTGCCAATTATCGGACCTTGCCGTGCGAAAGCTCCTCGGCCGCCGCTGACCCTGTTAGCCACCTTTAATGTCAACTCCCCGGCGCCCGAGTGGAAGGAATTACCTCGCTTTTAGTCTCCAATCGGGAAAAAATGAGGAGGCGCACAGCAGAATGCCGAGCTTGACTGCACCGTGGTGAAACGAGCTCGGGACTGTGTGGATAAAAACCCTGAGGGGTTTTGACATTTTAGCTTTTTTTCCCCCATTATTTTATATTTTATTTATTTTTTTGCTCCTCTTCTGGCCTGAGTGCGTTTTGGAGCAGCGCGGGGAGGAAAACGGTGGGGGTGGCGCAGATGATGGTGTGGTGCCGCTCAGCCGTGTGCAGAGCCCTGGCTCTCCTGGCACTCCTGGGCCTCCTGCTTCCCATCCGACAGGGGGGTTGCTCGGGGCCCGACGGGGGCGGCGGCTCTGGGGACCGGGATGACTCTCCGCGCTCAGGTGCGACCCCCCAGGGGGCCCTGAACAGGCACAGGCGCAGCTGGGTATGGAACCAGTTCTTCGTGCTAGAGGAGTTCACGGGAAACGAGCCACTCTACGTCGGAAAGGTGAGTGAACCGTGATCTGCTTGGCTTTTTTGCGTTGGTTTTGGGAATTTGTAATCATGTGAGTCAGGAATTAAAATTAGGGTTGTTCCGATCATGTTTTTTTTTGCTCCCGATCCGATCGTTTTAGTTTGAGTATCTGCTGATCCCGATATTTCCCGATCCGATTGCTTTTTTTTGCTCCCGATTCTATTCCAGTCATTCCCGATAATTTTTCGGATCATGTACATTTTGGCAATGCATCAAGAAAAAAATGAATAAAACTCTGACAAATATATTGTTAAGGATCGCGGAAGTGGTGGGGGATCCCAACGCAGACAACAGGGAACGTGAGTGGGGAGATGCAAAGTTTATTGAACACACGATGATTACTCAGACGGAAGGAGGAATTGTTGCAAGTTGAATCCAACGTGGGATGTCGGCGGCTGTCGGGTTTAGCGGGTCAGAAGATAAGCTGAGGTATCCGACGAGGGGCGCGCTGATCAGGTCCTGGAAGCGAGAGAAAGAGGTCATGAGCCGGGAGTCAAAATCAATGTGTATAATAGGGGTGCGGGATACAACTGACTGAGAAGTAAGACAAGTTGATCTGGCGACGTGGTGGTGCGTCTGCTGGGCTTTTAAAGCTGGCTGATTGTAACTGCTCACAGCTGCGGCCACTCCACCCGTCTGACCTGTAATTAGGAAAGAGGGGCAGAGGCCCTAACATATGTGCATTCAACATACAGTACATAAGTACTGTATTTGTTTATTATGACAATGAATCCTCAAGATGGCATTTACATTATTAACATTCTTCCTGTGAGAGGGATCCACGGATAGAAAGACTTGTGACTTTGTATATTATGACTAAATATTGCCATCTAGTGTATTTGTTGAGCTGTCAGTAAATGATACTGCAGCCATTCAACCCAAATGCATGATGGGAAGTGGAACCATGACTGTGCATAGTGCTAGCAATTGATATATCTTCTCTGCGTTGGAAATTAACATAAGGTGATAAGACAATGATCAATTGCTACCTTGCTTCCCCACATTGCTTCCCATGATATTTCTAATCGATGGGAGAGGGATTGTAAGGCTTTAGCCTATTAATTAAAGGCTCCAAAGGCTGCCAAAATTCACTCTACTCATTTTATGCTGCCCTTTATCTCTCTATATAGGTAAAACGGCGCCAGTACAGATTGAGCGCGACGATGCGTGAGTGCATTGTGCAACGCATGCATTAATTGCGTTAAATATTTAAACATGATACATTTTTCAAAAAAATTAATTACCGCCGTTATGGGGTTTAATTTGATAACCCTACCTTAAGCCTAAACTAAAGACTCTGGATGAGTGTAACATATTATGTCTGTAACATTAAATACAATTAGAAAATGATTTAATTAAAAAAATATATATATATATTTAAAAAAGGCATGGCCGATATTTTTTTGCCGATTCCGATACTTTGAAAATGACGTGATCGGACCCGATCGATCGGGATGCCGATCAATCGGGATGCAGATCAATCGGGACATCTCTAATTAAAATAGTTCATTATTGCTTTTAGATATGTAGATTCAAATCACTATATTAAGAGCTTTTCCATACTCAAAACTTGATTATCATGGTCATTTTGTTTACATGTGTATGTTTGAAAATTCAGCCCCAAAAGCTAGTTGGACTTAAAGACCTGAAATTTGGTAAGCAGGTCTATCATAAGTGGACCTACAAAAAAGTCTCAAGAGACCATGAATGGGATGACACAGGAAGTCTGCCATCTTGTTTGAAGCAGATACATTGGTACCTCTACATATGTAGTTAATTCGTTCTAGGACCGTGTTTGTAAGTCGAAATGGTCGTATGTCGGGAGCAGGATTTTCCCACAGGAATACATTATAATTCCATTAATCCGTTTCACAGCCCAAAAACCTACACTAAATCCTTACTAAATACTGCTGGTACTATTAAAAATGACAATTACACATAGCAAAACAAATAAATTATTAATAACAACCGGAATAATAAAATAATAATAATAGTCATTCCTGTAATAATGTAATGAATCGGGTTCTAATGTAGAAGACGTGTTTTGCATTCTGTACCTGAACGCACCGCGTCGCTGACGTGACAGAGAGGGAGTGGTGGGGTTGAGAGTTTACTTTCACTTTTAATGTTTTGTTGAGAACACCGTCAACTGCGGCGGACAGTAGGCGCAAGGCCGGCCCAGCATATACACAGACTATGCAGCTGCTTAGGGCCCCTGACCACTAAGGGGCCCCCAATCTGGCAAGCTCATTTTATACGTTGTTAATCGAGCATCGTGAATAATGTGGCGCACATTGCCGTTTATCCATGCAAACATCCATTTTCTTATCATTACATGTCATTTGGGGTGAGAAGTTTGAAGTATGCAGCGCAACAAAATATGATTAATATACAAAATATGGACGTATGGGTTGGATTGCATGTATGGGTTTCACAGTACATTGTGACGAAATGGTTGGCCAAAAATATGGGCCCCTTGCCATTATTTTGCTTAGGGCGCCCAAATGGCCGGGGCCGGCCCTGAGTAGGCATGTTGTGTTGTACGAGTTCTGAAATAAATGATAAAAACCTGACGAAGCAGGCGATTTCTTTGGCGATGTTACCACAATAATAATTGTCACCTTAACTTATAAAAACTGTCGAACGGAGGTCGGAGGAGGACAATGGAGATTGTAGACATTCTACAGCCGTATTGTTGAGGCAGTTCACGGATGCGTACCCCACACTCATTTTTTCTATCATTTGAATCTTCATATCAATGGTAAAAGCATCACATTTTTTCATTGTTTCACCACCTGCACTAACATTTTTGGAAGGCATGTTGACTTCTCTCACAAGAAAATCCGCCGTGCGTCCGTCTAGCTGGAAAACAAAGAAACTGGGGCGCTGTCATAAATCGTCGCATTTTGAAAATGTTGTCGGACGGCGGGTCAAATTTTACGCCGGATGTCAAAAAGATCGTGTGTCGAAGTGATCGTAGGTCGAAGCTATCGTATGTCGAGGTGCCACTGTATTTTAAAGCCTAAACCACGGAATTGCTTAAAATATTTTGAAAATTCTGCCCCCAGAGATAAAATATCCTAACAACATGATACTTGGTAGACATACCTGTCATAGGTTGATCTACAAAAAAGTCTCAAGGACCAATGCTTGAAAACGCAGAGGAAGTCTAACATTTTGTTTTGAAACCGCTACAGAATCTGAGTCTTTACCAGTGTTTGTCCAAAGACAAATAAGAATGGCTTGAATGTTCTGTAAACTCACCTGCCTAAGCCAGTTTGGCATGAAATTTCTTAATTAGGTCTATCATGAGCAGATCAACAAAAAACTCTCAAGAAACCATGCATGGAAAGACATAGAAGGTTTGCCATCTTGGTTTGAAGCAGATATTTTAATAGTCAAAACATGGAAGTGCTTGAAATATTTTGAAAATTCAGACCCCAGAGCTAGAATGTCCTAACAATATGATACTTGGTAGACGCTTGAATATTCCGTAAATTCACCTTCCTGAGACAGTTTGGCATAAAAATGGTAAGCAGGTTTATCATAAGCAGATCAACAAAAAGTCTCAAGAAACCATGCATGGAAAGACACAGAAAGTCTGCTATCATGTTTGAAGCAGATATTTAAATTAGGGCTGTCAAAATTATCGCGTTAACGGGCGGTAATTAATTTTTAAAATTAATCACGTTAAAATATTTGACGCAATTAACGCACATTCCCTGCTCAAACAGATTAAAATGACAGCAGCGCAATGTCCACTTGTTACTTGTGTTTTTTGGAGTTTTGTCGCCCTCTGCTGGTGCTTGGGTACGACTGATTTTATGGGCTTCAGCACCCATGAACATTGTGTAATTATTGACATCAACAATGGTGGGCTACTAGTTTATTTTTTGATTGAAAATTTTACAAATTTTATTAAAACGAAAGCATTAAGATGGGCTTTAATATAAAATTTCTATAACTTGTACTAAATTTATCTTTTAAAAACTACAAGTCTTTCTATCCATGGATCACTTTAACAGAATGTTAATAATGTTATTGCCATCTTGTTGATTTATTGTTATAATAAACAAATACAGTACTTATGTACTGTATGTTGAATGTATATATCCATCTTGTGTCTTATCTTTCCATTCCAACAATAATTTACAGAAAAATACGGCATATTTTATAGATGATTTGAATTGCGATTAATTACGATTATTTAATTTTTAAGCTGTAATTAACTCGATTAAAATTTTTAATCGTTTGACAGCCCTAATTTAAATAGCTAAAAGATGGAAGTGCTTGAAATATTTTTCTAAATTCAGCCCCCAGAGCTAAAATGTCCTAACAACATGAAACTTGGTAGATATATCTGCCATAAGTAGATCTATAAAAAAAACTCTCAAGGACTCATGCTTGAAAACGCAGCGGCGGTTTAGAAACTGCTACAGAATCTCACGCATTTCCATATTTTTGTCCAAAGACAAATGAGAACGCCTTTAATGTTCTGTAAATTCAGCTGCCTAAGCCAGTTTGGCATGAAAACCCACAGGAAGTCTACTCTGCTAGTTTAAGTTCAAAGACAAAAAGTTTTTTTTATTGACCTGAACCTATTTTACTTCCCTATCTGCAAACAATATTTGGGCATGTACATACACAGAGCCCTTGAAAATGTCATCCATCCCAAAAGGTGCACTCCAACATCCCTTTGACCAGCAGCTGTTCTGCCAAGTAATGTAATGCATCTTTTGGCAAGTAAATAAAATATAAATCTATCGAAGTGACGTCTAAAAGAAAGATTAACGTGAAGGGCTGTTAAACGTGCGCACGCAACTTAACTAATGTTGCATAAACAACATATGTTAAAGCTCCTGTTGTAAAAGTGTGTCCTCAGGTAGCTGCCGGGTTGTGCACGCGAGTGGAAAAAACAAAACTAGAAGCAGCTGCAATTGCTCTCACTGCATACTGCACACGAACAAGCAAACTTCCCTGGTTTTACAACTCTTCCGGAAGGTTCTCGTGTTGCCACGGAAACAAACCTAACAACCAAACTAGCTCCTAGAATTAAAAAAAAAAAAAAAAAAAAAGGCAATATGGCAGCGTAATGAGTGGAATGCTATCTGGCTGTGACTTCTGTGGCCGGCCGTACAGAAGCTGTGTTTATTGCAAATTCTAAAAATAAATCAGTGGCCGATGGACAAAACAACACAGCTGGATACTTTTTGTATGTTTGTGTTTAGTTTTATTTATTGTCTTAATTATGCAGAAAATACTGAAAGCTAAGCATAAGATAACGCCGTATTTAAATCTATATTAAAAAACAAACAATGGTACTCAGGGATCGTACACCTTCTCCAAGGCCAAATAATCCCAATTGGATTAGCACCAAATTACACATTTTCAGAGATAATTACCTGTGTATGCTATTAAAACTGTTGCTTTATTACACTTAAAAATGAAGCGATTAGTAGTGTTCTTGGTTTATCTATAGATCAGCATCAAAATGTCATGTTTTTCATTAGCGTGTGGCCCATTCCTACATTTGCCTTTTTCACAGTTTTAACAGTTTTTTTATGTTCTGCTTGCAAAGAAACACGCAGCAATAGGGGGAAAAACTCCTGGAATGTATTAGTGAATTTTCATACCACCATCAGACCGGGTAATTTTTTTGTAGGGTGCCATTTGCTTCTCATTTATTTTATGTTAGGCCCTACCAGGAAGAAGTAAATGTTTCGTGCCCCCCAACTTTCTGCTGCCACTAAAAATAGTATCATTTCATCATGAGGGACTATCACATCTCAGATGGGATTCACACATGACTAGGTGAAATTAGAAACACTCAAGTAGAAAAACTCAGTGTCAGGATTAGCGATGAGACAGGATAGGATGCCAACATACTCACACTCACAAGGGATTCACACAAATACTGGGTTCTAGACCACATGGCTTTTTTAAAATTATTTTTTAGGGCTGTCAAATTTATCGCGTTAACGGGCGGTAATTAATTTTTTAAATTAATCACGTTTAAATATTTGACGCAATTAACGCATGCACTGAATGACCCGCTATAATATTCCTATCTCTCAAAAAAATAATGTTCACAAAAATAAAAGCACTTCAGTCTGTAGTAATGAGGCCCTATTTTAACACAGTTAAACAACAATGCAAAGTGAACTGGCATTCCCAATCAAAATAGCTAAGCAAAATACACATAAAACTTACTCAGACTTTGGTCACTCTATTCTTATTATTGTTATTTTTATTCTTATTATTATTAATATATTAACTCTACTTTTGATTGAAAATTTTACAAATTATACCGAAAACATGAAGAGGGGTTTTAATATAAAAATACCATAACTTGTAACTATAACACTTATCTTTTAAGAACTACGAGTCTTTCTATCCATGGATTCCTTTAACAGAAAGAATGTTAATAATGCCATTTGTGGATTTATTGTTATAATAAACAAATACAGTACTTATGTACAGTATGTTGTATGTATATATCCATCTTGTGTCTTATCTTTCCATTCCAACAATAATTTTCAGAAAAATATGGCATATTTTAGAGATGGTTTGAATTGCGATTAATTACGATTAATTAATTTTTAAGCTGTGATTAACTCGATTAAAAATTTTAATCATTTGACAGCCCTATTTTTTTTTTTTTTATAACCTGTCCTGTTCAGCTGTTTGACACGGAGAATGTCTAAGTGGCCGGATGGTCTGAACAGTTTTAATGTTTCACATTGAGAGTCTGACATACTCCCATTGTGATCATTCAACATACCTCGTTTATTATGACAAAGCAGCGAACAGGAAGGGGTTATGGGGGAACAGAAGAAAAGAAACACAAGAGAAGAAAGAAAAGAAACTCAAACTACAACAAGAAATACATTGAACTTCTACACCAACTAATAATATGTTGGTGCTATCGTCAGCTAGATGTATTTCTGGTTGACACCGTGTGGGGTGGCCTGTTGACCAGGGAAAGAAGGGGATGGGGGAGTCTATAAGATAAGTGATTGAAAGGGGTAGAGTGTACACAAATCAGATCTGTGATCTAGAACCCAGTAATCGTGTGAATCCCTTGTGAGTGTAAGCCCGTTGGCGACCGACCCTATGCCACCAAATTGCCCCATCCCATCCAGCCGCACGCGAGCCCCACCAGGCGCGCGACAGCCACGCAGACGAGCGGAGACGCCACGCGGGCGCCAACCCAGGGCCACGGCCCCCACCTAGCCCGCCCGGGGAGGAAGGGCGGGCTGGGGGGGGAGGGATACAGTGCAGCCCGTCCCTCCTCCTGCAGCCCAGAAAAGGAGCCATCACCCCCCCCAACCCCCCGGGATCCAGGGTGGTCCCCCAGGCCACCCGCGCACCCATCAACCGGCCTTCAGGGATGGCAAGAGGGGACGCCACATGGCTGATTTGTGTACACTACAGCCCTCCCAATCACTTATCTCTCAGGCCCACCACATGGTGTCAACCGGAAATACAACTAGTTAACGATAGCACCAACATATTTATAGTTTGTGTAGGCGTTCAATGTTCTTGTTGTTGTTTGTGCTTCTTCTGTCTCTCTCTCTTCTTCTTTTGTTCTGTTCCCCTATAGCCCTTCCTGTTAAGAAGAAAAAAAAGAAAAAAGTATCATATGTCTGTAAAATTATTATAAGCATACTTCTGCATAAGATGTTTGTAACAGAAAATACTTAAAGTGCATCAGTTTGCCTGATTTTTTTTTTTTTTTTTTTTAAAGAAAAACATACACGAAAGGCACATTTTTGGACTATTTGATACTGAAAAATGAAATTTAATAAATCATAATAAATCCTAATTGATTAGCAACATGAACTCAGAGCACAATATGCCAAACAAAAATGAATACATTTTTTTATTTTTGCAGCCCTTGTATCATCCAGCATGTCGACTGCACTGAGCAACTTGGTATACCACCTTGCATGACTCTAACAGTGCGCGCTAGTTTACTGATGTAGCACTCACAAAGTGGGATGATTGTTGGCAATATTCGGCTTGTTTTCGCTGAAGAAGTGGCTTATTAATGTGGGGGTCTAATGTCTTTAACTGACGTCTTTACTGATTTCGCTTCATGCTGTCCTGTGTTGTTCTCGTCAACGATGACTATAATGAAAATATTTCATAGCCGAACAATTTTTTCATGACCATGACGAGACGATAACGGGCTAAGAATGTGTCTCGGGAGACTAAAACATAACAACAGGAATGTCAGTTTTCATTTGATGAGACGAGAACGGGATGAAAAGGCGCCATAGTTTACGTCACGTGTGAGATTTTATGTAGCAGTTGTCTGGTTGTGTCACTCATGTGATGTGCTGCACCCAAGCTAGCACACTAGTGTCCTTTCCAGTCTCCCCATTGTTTGTTTTTATACGCACACGGTAAGATATGTCTTATCTTGTCCTTAGAGAATATGCAATGTTGCTTGATAAGCCTTTAAAGATCTGTGCTGAGTGGTCATCACTCAATGTAACTCGTAGCATTAGCATAGCATGCACATTCACGCTAGCATTAGGCTATTGCTCACGGCGAGCGTCCTCTTAAACTCTCTGACAACTTTTTTTACATACAGTTCGTGGCGTCCAGGTGAGTATACTTCATTGAAAATAACATACTGTTTCCCTGCTCAGTGTGTATTATCACGTGATGGGTTTGTAGATGCTACAATGTGTGGTTGTCTGTCAATGTTCATTCGAAATAGTTAGAATTTATTTTTTTTTTTTTAATGGAGGGAAACTTTCGAATTTTACAGATGACAATATTGAGAAAACATCGACTAAAACTAGACGAAATTAGTCTGAGTTGTCGTCAACAAAAAAAATTAGACGAAGACAAACACATTTTGAAACGACCAAAATATGACTAAGACTAAGTATTATTGTCCAAAAGCCAAAAACTAAGATGAAAATTAAAAGGGCTGCCAAAAATGACACTGATGCTGTCCGCTGCCAACATTTCTGGACACAGTAAACATACAGGTATTTCCTCATCTCCCACTGTATTAAAAGTGAAGCCAAACGCTACGTACACTTCGTCATATTCCCTTGTCCTAGCTTTCGGGAGACTTCATATTTCCTGCTCTTTGCTGTGTGCTCTTGTTTAGTGCAAGAATACTGCACACACTCTGAAAATGACATTACCACTGCCACCCTCAGACTGGATGTGCTATTACACATGATCCTAGTACGACAAAAAAGTATGTTTCGCGAGGTCACATGCACCCCCCCCGGGATTGATTTGGCCCAGCCTGGGGGGGGAGCGTGCCCCACCATTTGAGAAGTACTGCCCTAGTATAAATAAGCTGTATTTTCACTAAACTTGGACAAATACTTTTTCGACTAATTTTTTGTGCACGGTACTATCAATTGCCTTTATTTCAATATTTTTATATAACATATTTTTCGGACTATAAGTTGCAGTTTTATCTTAGTTTGGCTGGGGATGTGACTTATACTCAGGAGCGACTTATGTGGGAAATTATTAACACATTGTTATATCATTTCACATGTTATTTTGGGGTTTTGGAGTGACACTGTTGGTTTGGTAAACTTGTCAGCATGTTCTTTATTCTATAGTTATCTGAATAACTTTTAATAGCTATGTTACATTAACATACCATCAACGTTCGCATTTTGTTGTTCATGTATCATGTAATATTATCATACTGTACACTTATTCAGCATGTTGTTCTCTATTGTATTTTTATTTTAAATTGCCTTTCAAGGTGACATATCTGTTCTATGTGTTGTATTTTATCAAGTAAGTTTCCCCCAAAAATGCGACTTATACTCCGGTGCGACTTATAGTCCAAACAATACAGTAGTTATTTACTTCTGGTAAAAGGCTGTTATAGAATTTTGCGATGTCCCCAGTGTGTTATATTCAAATTCAATCTATAAAATAACTATAATATATGTACAAAAAATCCAAAATGATTGTTCTGATTTTATTGTCATCTACAATCTATCTTTAGTCATGTGTGGTTCTTAAATTGAAATATTTAATTAAAAAAAAAAAAAAGGTTTTCAGTTGGTCCACAGTGTCACTCTCCACTCAAAAAGTTGTTTGTGTTAGTGTCCCTTTAAGTAAATTCCCCGTTTATTAGTGACATCACTCTTCTGCGATAACATCAAACCATTGGCAGGGAATTCAACTGTGGTAATCAATTTTATTTTTTACCTCCTTTAAAAATCTGATTTTGCAGTTTTATGAAGTATGTTCAATGTGGGTGATCTTAATGTGTCCACTCTGTTAAAGCTATATACATATATATATTAGGGCTGTCAAAATTATCGCGTTAACGGGCGTTAATTAATTTTTAAAATTAATCACGTTACAATATTTGACGCAATTAACACATGCACTGAATGACCCGCTCGCATATTGCCTCAAACAGATTACAATGAGGCAGTTTATGGACATTAAGGGTGAAAAGAATGCCACCGGCCGCTTGGGGGCAGCGCCGTTCCATACTCATGTTATTTCTTCTAAACGTGGGAGAATTAGTAGTTGTGAGACGTTTATGCTGTATTCACAATGCAATGCAAATTGCTATTTGTGCTCCACACATATTTCGGTAAGTTTTCTTTCTTTTAGTGGCAATTATGTGTCTCTTGTTGTATTTTGGGTAAGATATGTACAGATATATGTTATACAGTAAAGGCGAGTGGACACAAGCGTTCTTTGGACCGCGCCGTTTATTGGCATAAGCTTCGGCAACTCCTTCACAACAAACATAAGTATCGTTTAGTGAAAGCACAACAAAAATAATATCGCTATCTCTCCAAAAAAAAAAAAACAATGTTCACAAAAAGAAAAGCACTTCAGTCCTTAGTAATGAGGCCCTATTCTGACACACAGTTAAACAACAATGCAAAATTAACTGGCATTCCATATAAAAATAGCTATGCAAAATACACATAAAACTTTTCACTCTATTTTTATTATTGTTATTTTTATTCTTCTTATTATTATATTAACTCTACTTTTGATTGAAAATTTTACAAATTTTAATAAAACGAAAACATGAAGAGGGGTTTTAATATAAAATTACTATAACTTGTAACTATAACATTTATCGTTTAAGAACTACAAGTCTTTCTATCCGTGGATCACTTTAACAGAAAGAATGTTAGTAATGCCATTTGTGGATTTATTGTTACAATAAACAAATACAGTACTGATGTACAGTATGTTGTATGTATATATCCGTTCTGTGCCTTTCCATTCCAACATTAATTTACAGAAAAATATGGCATATTTTACCGATGGTTTGAATTGCGATTAATTACGATTAATTTTTAAGCTGTAATTAACTCGATTAAAATTTTTAATCGTTTGACAGCCCTAATATATATATATAAGAAATTAATTTAAATTAATCATTTCAAAAGTTTGATTTGTAAAATCATAGATTTCTCGTCAAGTACCCAAAGTCATGTTAGCTATTATGCCAGTAAAGGTAGGCTGAGGGCTAACTTTTGCACCAAATGTCGCCTCTGTTAGTATCCACTCTTTTAGGTCCAAACGGCATACTATAAAAAAAAAAAAAAGACCCATTCGATATCTAGTAAAAACTGTTAATTATAAGCATTGTTATGTGTTGCTTGTATTGATGTTGATTTTTGTAAGTCATTTGGGTAAAACGGCTGTGTAGCAGGCACCGTGGCGTTCCAGATCCCCCCCCTTATGTCCCGGAATTTTCTGGTCTTATTATTCAATTACTTTTCGCTCATCCGCGGGATCATCCGCCTCGTCGGTGCTGTGTTTTAGCCTGGTCTGTTTTCCAGCGAAACCATTTCCTGGACTGGATTAGTGTGCCCATCTGGAATTGGGAAGAATTTGATTGTCCTATTGTTCTCTCCAGTACTTGAAGGACTCTGTTGGATCGCAACCAGATCCCGACGAAGGTTCACGTAGAGGTCGTTTGTCGTTTAAACCTTTTTTCAAGTATTTCAAAACTCTCACATTTCAATTTCCGTCACGTTCCAGAAAGAGACGCACAAGTGACATACTTGCCGCCTGTGGCAGACTTTAATTGCAGGACTTTGTGTCCAAACTGTCATGAAGCAGTCGTGAAAAGCGACCCGGTGCAAGTGGGAAGCCTCCGCCTTGGCCCGACAGCGCGGCCTGCTGCTCGCCTTTAATGCGTTCTGTCACATTCCAAATTTCACCACCAAATGTCTCATTACTCCTTGGCGCCGAGCCCTCGGGTGAGCGTACTGGACCGGAATCATTACACGGCGCTGATACACCATTTTAACCACTTGCTGGTAAACATGACGTGATTACCTCTCTTTCTGCGAGGATGCTACTTGAAAATATGTTTGCGAGAGGAGTGTTAATTGTGCGTTTGATTGCGTCTCAGAATGTCCTAAAAGGGGACAACACTTAACGTTAATGTTGGAAACTTCGGTCTTTGAGACGACTTGGTAAAAGACGCCTCACCTTGTACCGTGTCACCCGCTTTCAAAGACTTTTCTTTTCATATGAATGATAATAAAAAAGAAGCTCAGTGAAAACCCAAGAAAATTAAACGCTCCGCTCTTTGAATGTCAGGAGAAAATAATTGGAGCGCGGTAAACTGAAAAATTCTGCTGTGACGGTGCAGATTTGTAAAGAGCCGAGTCTACGGAATTTTGTCGATCGTCAAGTTTAGTAACCAATGAAATGTAATGGATTTTTCGACTCGGCGACAATGAGCAGATGGCACGTAAAAATCAATATGCGACGTACTCGTGAAAAGAAATCTGGTGAAGTAAATGTTTGCTGCCTCAAGATTTGGATAATAACTGAGAAGAAAGTGAGGTTTACCATTTTTTTTTAAGCGATTGGTCAAGAAATGTCCTCAGAATCGATAAAAATCGGATATGATATAAATCAGACACAAATAATTGTTTCCGCCACCAGGCGTCGTCATCGCCATGGAACCAACCGGTCCCCATTGATTGAAAGAACGACTTTGTATTTTGTATAAATGATTGGAATGAAGGAATTTCAAGATTATAAAAGAGAGATGCTCGAGTTTAACTCTTCGGCTGCCATTAACGGCAATAGACGTCAAATCCATTTCAACAGGGAGGGGCTGCAAGTGTGCGAAAAAATATTTTTCTGTTACTAACTGCCACAACACATACTCTGTGACCTAGCATTCAAAGAGTTGAAAATGTCATAGCAACCATCATTTATTGTTGGCCACATATCGCTATTAAAGTGATGTCCAGCAGTGTTGTTTTCGTCAACGATGACGATAATGAAAATATTATGTAAACAAACAATTTTTTCATGTCGATAATGTCACTATGACGCGCTGAAAACGTGTCTTGGGGGACTAAAACATAATGAGATAGATGCCAGTAGTCGTTTGACGACACGAGAACGAGATGAAAATTCCGTCATAAATTCACAATGTGTGATATTTTCTGATTGTATGTGTTGTTAGAACGCATTTAGCAGTGTTTGGTTGTGTCACTCATGTGACGTGCTGCACCTCCTAACACACACATGCTTACTCACCAGCGGGTAAAGCCTGTGCCCATTCCAGGCTCATTTCGTGAAACATATGTGTCAGGTGCTGGTTAGTAAATTTTGCTTTTTTATCTTGGCTCGATATGCCATGTTGCTTTAGCCTTCATGTGATCATCACTAGTGTTCTTAATAACGGCATTAGACTATATATATTATTTTCCTGTACTGTACTTCCTGTTTTATTACTTCCTGTTCTGTAACTCAAAATAAACAGGAAGTGAACCATAAAATACCCCAAAATCAACAGGAAGTTACTGAAAATCAACAGGTAAATGACCTTAAATTGCCCAAAATTACCTCATCCTCTTCTGTTCTGTAACTCAAAACAAACAGAAGTGACCCATAAAATACCCCAAAATCAACAGGAAGTTACTGAAAATCAACAGGCCAACAGCCAACAACCTTAAATGGCCCAAAATTACCTCATTGCCCGGCATTGGCTGCCACTGACGGCCATAGACATTCAATCCGTTTGAAGTGTGAGGGGTATGTTCATTCGCTGCCACCCTCCCAGTTCAAATGGATTGGACGTCTACTAGTGATAAACTCATTCCAATTCACAGCAGAAGCTTGTATTTCTGTTTATTAGTTGTCTGTAGAATATCTAGAATGATTTCCTGAGCAATGTTTCGATAATCATTGTATCGGATCTAGTGTTGCACCGATACCATTTTTTGGCCCCGATACCTGGCTGTGCAGTATCGGCCGATACCATACCGATAACGCTCCATTCATACATATATAATTTTTTTTTTTTTTTTTTTAAAGAGCTGAATACTTGGATGTGAAATCATTGCTATCATGGCTAGGGCTGGGCGATATGGCCTTAAACATGTATCACGATAAATTGAGCAGATTTATCTCGATAACGATAAATGACGATAAATTCGCCCAAGCATACTGTTATATAATTAGAAAATCTGAATCAATGCATGAAATACAGATTAACTGTTTGCTGTTGATTTATTTACCGGCATTCAATTTCATATACTGTATTTAACAATTGTACATGCAGTCTAAACATTAAGTTTATAAAAATGTATTGTAAGCAATAAGAATTCAAGTATGAACATTTATAACAGCGTGTATGACTTGAACAATGTACATTATCAAAATCAATATGCCTGTGCAAACATGTCATTGTAACACAAATGACTTGCAGCTTGAACAGTACACTTCAAAAAGACAATTTATTGTTAATGGATGCTGTGACATAATTATTAAATACAAGTGTTTACTTTATGGTTTCAGGGCCCCCCCCCAGTTCATTTTTTAATAAATGCACGCACAAATGAACCCCCAAACAAACAGAGACACTCACACACACATTAAAGCTATATAAAGATTTTATGATAGCAATAATGACACAGAAATAAGCACATACAGAAAAATAGCTGGGGCCATTTCTCGGTCATTATAAGTTTCGCCGTTGGATTGTACTTTATGCTGAATGTTTTACCATCACAAAAGCTATCAGAGGAATCACACACAGATACAAAATAACGCCACATAGTAGTTGCTAGATGCTGTCCGTGCCCAATCCACTCATTAAATTCAGCCGTTTCGACAAAGTTAGAGCCGCTATCCGACTCCATCACGTTCATTTGTAGCGTTAGCCGCTAGCTAGCGTTAGCCTGGCTACCAGTAGAAAGCACTGAAAGCACCATCTCTGGAAATCGTGAGAACAAGGGAGGACAGCGGGTGAAAGCCCGTCTGGATGCCACCATGAGTCTACTAAATGTCGGGTGAAAGTTTGGTGAACCTCCCTTAAGCCACACTCCATCACGTTTTGCTTGTAGCGTTAGCTGCTAGCGTTAGCTTACCGGGCTTTTGTTTGATTGGCTTCTTGATGATCACGTGACTCTCTACGTAAGCCCATTGACCGCTTTCTTAAAGGGGAATGAACATAAACGAACAACACAGAATCAAAGCGGGATGAAAGGACTATATTTTCTTGTTTTATTAATTTACCGAATTTACCGACATGGTCAAAATTACGTCGGTCATCGTTAAGAATTTCGGTGACGGTAAATTTTCGGTTTACCGCCCTGCTCTAATCATGGCTTTGTCCGGCTGCTGCTTACCTGTGCAAAACAGGAAAAAAACTAATACTCAGTGAATCCAATAGATATTTTTATTGCATACCCGGTATGGGTGACAATAGTTGAATAAACCTTTGGCTCGCAAAGGCCAAAATAGTGCTAAATTCGTGAAATTAAAACATGTATAACACTAGCCCAACAGTAAGGAAGTAAAAATACAGTACATTCATAGTAATAAACTCTGAAAGAAGTGAATAAACTTTTTAAAATCTCTCAAAGGCCAAACAGTAGAACTTAGGGCTGGGCGATATGGCCTTAAACATGTATCACGATAAATTGAGCAGATTTATCTCGATAACGATAAATGACGATAAATTCGCCCAAGCGGACTGTTATATAATTTGAAAATCTGAATCAATGCATGAAATACAGATTAACTATTTCTTGTTGATTTATTTACCAGCATTCAATTTGATATACTGTATTTAACAATTGTACATGCAGTCTAAACATTAAATTTATAAAAATTAGGGCTGTCAAAATTATCGCGTTAACTGGCGTTAATTAATTTTTTAAATTAATCACGTTAAAATATTTGACGCAATTAACGCACTTGCCCAGCTCAGACATATTTAAATGTCACTAGAGTGAAAGGCCCACCTGTTAATTGTGTTTTGCGGAGTTTTGCTGCCCTCTGCTGGCGTTTGGGTGCGACTGATTTTATAGTGTAAGTAATTATTGCCATCAACAATGGCGGGCTACTAGTTTATTTTTTGATTGAAAATTTAACAAATTTTATTAAAACGAAAACATTAAGAGGGGTTTTAATATAAAATTTCTATAACTGATTTAGAACTGATTTATTGTTATAATAAACAAATAGTCCTTATGTACCGCATGTTGAAAATATATATCCATCTTGCGTCTTATCTTTCCATTCCAACAATAATTTAGAGAAAAATATGGCATATTATATAGATGGTTTGAATTGCGATTAATTACGATTAATTAATTTTTAAGCTGTAATTAACTCGATTAAAAATTTTAATCGTTTGACAGCCCTAATAAAAATGTATTGTAAGCAATAAGAATTCAAGTATGAACATTTATAACAGCGTGTATGACTTGAACAATGTACACTGTCAAAATCAATATGCCTGTGCAAACATGTAATTGTAACACAAATGACTTGCAGCTTGAACAGTACACTTCAAAAAGACAACTTATTGTTAATGGCTGCTGTGATATAATTATTAAATACAAGTGTTTACTTTATGGTTTAAGGGTTTTTTTTCCCCCCCAGTGCATTTTTTCATAAATGCACGCACAATAAAAATAGCTGGGGCCATTTCTCGGTCATTATAAGTTTCGCCGTTGGATTGTACTTTATGCAGAATTCTTTACCATCACAAAAGCTATCAGAGGAATCACACACACAGACAGATACAAAATAACGCCACATAGTAATTGCTAGATGCAGTCCGTGCCCAATCCACTCATTAAGTTCAGCCGTTTCGACAAGGTTAGAGCCTCTATCCGACTCCATAACGTTCATTTGTAGCGTTAGCCGCTAGCTAGCGTTAGCCTGGCTACCAGTAGAAAGCACTGAAAGCACCATCTCCGGAAATCGTGAGAACAAAGGAGGACAGCGGGTGAAAGCCCGTCTGGATGCCACCAAGAGTCTACTAAATGTCGGTTGAAAGTTTGGTGAACCTCCCTTAAGCCACACTTCATCACGTTTTGCTTGTAGCGTTAGCTGCTAGCGTTAGCTTACCGGGCTTTTGTTTGATTGGCTTCCTGATGATCACGTGACTCCCTACGTAAGCACATTCACTGCTTTCTTAAAGGGGAATGAACATAGACGAACAACACAGAATCAAAGCGGGATGAAAAGACTATTTTCTTGTTTTATTAATTTACCGAATTTACCGACATGGTCAAAATTACGTCGGTCATCGTTAAGAATTTCGGTGACGGTAAATTTTCGGTTTACCGCCCTGCTCTAGTAGAACTTTCATGAAATTATAAGTAATAATAATAATAATAATAATAATTGACCACAGCATCCTGTCTCTCTATTAGCCTCCCTCTTTGTGCACCAACAGCAACATAACTCAACTGCATCTACAGCAACACACAAATGCAAACAGCGCGCACGCACACACAGCTTAGCCAATGGTAAATGGTAAATGGAGAGTACTAGGGGTTAATTTGAGCCGGATCTTGCCGGAACAAGATCCGTCCCCTCTTGATTTTGGCCTCCCTGTGTTCCGGGACTTATTTGGGCAGATCCGGCACCTCTCATGCATATAAAATAATAATAATATAAAAACGTTGTGGGTAAAGAAGGACAGGAGTTGTTGATGGCTTTCTCCACTCTATTGTGGCAACAATAAGAAAACATTAAACAAAATAATAGCGGACTGCTGCCACATTCGACTGCAAACTTTTGCTTCTCGCTCGTCTCCTCCTCGCTTCCTACCACTCACAGCTCTCCTGTCCCAGCGTCTCTTAAAAACGGATCGTGCATAATGTCTTGTTTTGAGCTTTTTGTTGACAAAGGTATCGAACACATGATGTGCTGACAACTTTGTTTCTTTATTAACACATGGAGCTCAGCTAACAGTACGAACAAAGCTTGGGGCTCTCGGCAGGCTGTGCCTCTCTATTGCACTCCAGCAGCACGTGACCAAAACAACAGTAACGTTGCGTGCACTTCAGGGTGCCTCGGAAAGTATATCAGAATATTAAACACAGTTACGGACGTTACAGTATAAAATAAAATAATAATATGCATAAATTCATGAACACAACAATTCCCAAGAATTGCACGTTGTTTATAAAAATTAACGTCATTTGATAGACTCGGAGATTTGTAGATGCACTGAAAAGCTGGACCAACAAATCACACCCCTGACAAAAAAAAAAAAAAAACCTTCGTTACTTTAAAAATAATTTGTTGCATGTCAAAGAATTTGAAATTTTGTGAGCAGTATTCGAGTCAGTGGAATAGAGAAGAACAGACAGGTAGTTAAGTGTCCTTGAGCAAGATACTGAACCCCACGTTGCTCCTGGTGCTGCGTCACCAGGTAGATGGCGAGATGGTGTAAAGCGCTTTGAGTGCCTTGAAATGTGGAAAAAGCGCTATACAAGTATACCACCACCACCACCACTTGTTAGGTGCTTCAGCAGATTTGAATTGCTTACCACAGATGTCGACAAAAGCTTTGCCCCGGGACATAAGTTACACATTACATGCAGGTTCTTTCCTTTAATTTCGACAAACTTGAAATAGTGTCTATATCTCCACCTCTTAAAGGACAATTTTTCTTCTGAATGCTCTGCCATCCCGACCCTGTGCATCTGTTTTGCGTATGTGTGTTTGCCGCACGCGCTGTTCCGGTTTGCGTGTGAAATCACCGGCTCTGATTGGCTTACCACGACACACGACTCTAAGCCTCAGCCAATCACAATCACTTCCATCGCATCTCTCGAGGGGCTGCATTTAGGTAGGCTCGTTTCCCGACAAAGGCGTACCGCAAGCAACACGTCACTTCCGCTCATTAATATTCATGACATTAGCTACTGTTGCTAAGTAGGGAAAAGCCACCGTTTGTCCCTAATAGGAAATGAATGGAAATCGTGTACGAAGGAGATGTTTACAGCGCTAAACCTACCAATTCCCTCTGAAAATGATGTGCCTGGTGCCAAATTGACTGGCAAAGATGTGGAAGAACATAAAAATGTTCAGTTAAAGAGAGGACTTTAGTGTCGAAGGCTGAAAAAGACGAAAAAAACGAGCCGACCTAAGCATAGCTTTAGCTATTTTATCGACGCGACTGACAGTAGCCACGTTTACATGCTGACTTTTATTCATACCGATTCAAATCATTCCGAATGGAAATTTCACATCAGCTGTTTACATGTCACTTCATCTATTCCGATCCAGCGTTTACATGTGACTGCCTTTATTCCGAAAGGACGTTTGACAACTGCTGTCTGACATGCGCAGATTAATCAAAACAAAGCGTCACGTTGCAAAACATGGAGATCGATCGTCAGATCAGCTGCTGTTTTAACTTTTCGAGTGGAAACAAAACTTCAGAATGATACGCCGTTCATTTAAAAAGTTGTGTGGGTGCGCTGTGCGTGTGCTTGGAAGCCATGTTGCAAGTGACGTTACTTACGTCACCGAGTGATGTCACCACGTCAGTACGGAGCATGCGCAGAAAGAACGCAACCAGACACCATTCCGCTTCCCTGTTTACATGATATAATTTTACTTCTAATCGGTTTGGGAAAAGGAATATTCCGCCCCTGTGAATCGGAATGAAATTCCATTCGGTTTGGGCCTGTTCATTCCGAATGAGGTGTTTATATGGAACACATTTATTCGGTTTGAACAAATATTCCGATTGTAATTGGAATATTTGGCTCCATGTAAACGTGGCAAATGACATTCACCTGTTTCAACAAGCTATCCTTTACCATCAGCCCTGTCTTTCATATATATCCTCTGGTTGTCCGACGTCTCTTACCGTTCTTGGGGGTAATTTAGTTAGCTTTGTGTAGCGATCGCAAATGCTACTCAGTGACAGCCAACGAACACTTTTAATTTTTTCATTGATAACACATCTTAATCCTATAATTTATTTACACTTCCCCCTTACTAGAGTTGTTTTTTTATATATATAACAGAAACGGTTACAGTGGCAGTCAGATACCATTGTAATTCTTTTGAGGTCATTCATTGTCAGACAGAAGCAGAACGGCACAACGTTACGTTAAAAAAAATAAGTTAAAAATATAAAAATGGCTTACCTCTTTGTCCTCTGAAAGACCATGCCAACCCAACATAATGTTTACTGCAAATGAAATGTGAATGGATTCGCCGAGCTGGTGTTAAAGTTGCGCAAGTTGATTCGGTCTTCACATTTTTTCCTCCCGAGTTTTTGGTTTTCGGAAACGTATGAAGAAAACATCCTTCATGTGTCGTAATGTCTAGAGTCGTTTCTACAAGTTCCAAAAAAGCAATGCGTGATCGGCATGTTCGTTTTTGAAAGATTACCGGAGAAAAGTAGCACTTTTTACGTTGGGTCTATGCGAGGGCGGGTCTATAATGTCCCACTTCGGCTTTACTTCCGCTTTACGATGCGACGTCACGGTCTAAAAATAGCCTGCGTGCGGTACGCCATTCACGTCACCTTCAAAGCACCTGCCGTCCTCAAGATGGAAGCAGAATTATTGCTGGCTGACAGTGGGAGATGGGAACGAGGCTAGCATTAGGTGTAGCAAACACAGAAATGTTAAAAAACTTTGGAAAGCATTGTCTAATTGAATGAGCAGGGACAAACAGCTTGTAATCAGAAGTACGTGCACTATTCTCGAACCTGAACGCACCCCAAGTCTTGGATGACAAATCAACAGAGCAGAGAGTCGACTCGACACGGCTGGTAGTTTCTTCAATTTATTCAGAGTAAGTAACGCACCGCTTTTGACCGCCAGTAACGGTAGCGGCGTTGTAACGGCGGAAAAAGTAATTAGTTAGATTACCCCGTTACTGAAAAAATAACGCCGTTACGAAACGGTGTTATTTATAACGGCGTCACTCCCAACACTGGTCCTCATTATAGTAGAGAAGATGGAGTAAATATAATCTACACAAAGAAACTAACCCGATCGACTCACAGCCTCGAAAAGTAAGGGTTACTTTACGTCAGAAACTCGTTCGGTACGCCTCCGTTCTGAACCGAGCACCAAGTACCGAAACGGTACAATATGAATACATGTACCGTACCGTTACGCCCTTAGTAAATGGTCTCGGCGCCCTCTTTGTTGGTACTCACCAGCATTTCGGGCCGGATCGGCCCCCCCTGCCGATACTGATATCAGAATCGGTGCATCTTTAATCGTATCGTTGTATTTTATGGGTGACTTGCTGTTCTGTAACTCAAAATAAACAGGAAGTCACCCATAAAATACCCAAATGAATAGGCAGTGACTAAAACTCAACAGGAAATGAGCCGTAAATGCCCTAAAATGAACAGCAAGTGACCTGTAAATGCCCTAAAATTGGACAGAATGACTATGAATGCTCTGGTTTTGAATGAACGAAAGTTCCCAGTCTAAATGGAATGGGGCATCGAGCACCGTCAAGGCAGCCTTACAGTTAACTGAGACACTATTGCGATGGAAGATTTTAGTAGCAACTTGTTGGTTCCTTTTTAATTTTTTTTTTTTTAGACATTGACACCTTTTTAAAACGACATCTCGATTCTTGGCAGAAGCATATCGATAACCTTTTGGGAAACAAAGTGTCACGATATATCACGTTTCGATATTTAGCGCACCTATTTATGGGTCACTTCCTTGTTAACTCATTGGCTGCTTTTGACGGCGCCATTTTGACTGGAAGAGGGTGAATGAACGAATGTGACTGTGGAAATGAAACTGAGCCAAGTGCAGTATTGCATGCAATCGATCACGCGAATCACAAGTTTCTGGTTTTATCGCACCGATGTCAGAATAAAAGCATGTGGTTCTGTATGTACAGTATGAATGCGCTACAAGGTGTCTGTCAGATAGAACAACCCCGTGGGCTTGATTGGACTCCCTAATGGGTCGCTGCCGCCCACGGTCCGTACGTTTGTCACCCTTGGTGTAAAGTTAGTGCGAGTGAAGTTAGTGTATTCGTTGCCTAAATGAACTGCAGTAGTTTGTTGTTTTGGTTCGCAAGGCTGGTGAAGTTAGCGGGGCAATATATGCACATTATTTCAATTTGTACAGCCTATGAGTGTTGTTTTTTGTTGTAATTCTGAAAATACTGGACTTTATGCAGTTGTGACAGTTGGCATTTGAATGTGACAAAGTGTAGCTCTGAGCCTCAGGCTGTGCTTCTTCATCTCTGTTTTCTGCCATAAAATGATGTATTATGTTAATTTTCTCAACCATTGATCAAGGAAATGCGTTTGACTGCCCGTCCCTGGTGGGATGCCGCGGAACACTCAAATTAAAATTGAAATACTGAACTCCTCTTAGCCGGAACGTTGGTCCCGTGAGGAATCGCGGCGGGTCAGATCCGCCGAACGGCTAGCATCTGTGCACCGCCACGGGGTGCCGGATCGCACTTTTGTGACTGAAAGGTGCACGCGGGTCGCGTGGGCGAAAACGCATCCCCTCCGGACATTACCGACATGATCCCAACAGGGAACTGTCACATGGTGCACGTGTGTCTCCAAAGGGGATTTGTGGCCGAATGTGCTGCTGCTTGACTGAACCGCCTGAAGTGCACACATGCTACCTGAACGTAAATAGTTGTTGTTTTTTAATAGTTTGCCACCTAAAAGTGCTGGAGCACAAACTCATGCGCAAAGATTAGTGTCCTACCATGTATAGGTACTTTGTGCAATCTCAGAGTGACACAAGTGGTAGTAGTGGTAATAATGCTAGCTCATATACCACCTAAACAGGTAGCCAAAATTAACATCATTCACAATCATTCATTCCCAGCCATTTTCACCGGAGCAAGGCCCTTCGCTCCTGGCTGTTTTACTGGATTTTGACTGATTTTGCAAGGCCCACAGAAAATTCTGTTCTATTGCTACATAAACATGGTACCCAAAAGAAAGATTAGACTCTCTTCTTTCAGCAGGAAAAAAGTTAGTTCATATCTTTTTCTATTCTTTAGAAATCAGCATTAGAAAATAGCTTAGTTTGAGCAATTTTCCAATTTCTGATGGAAAAAACAGAAATGGAGCTTTTTGTGAAAGCATACATTTCAAACATAACTTTGACTTTAACACAGCTATTTTTTGCTTTAGTTACATTCCAAATATCTGAATGTTTTCCTTTTACAAAATAACTTAAACAACAAGACAAATAGAGGTTTTGATTGCAAAGTAACAATTTATTTACACATAACTGAGAGATGACGCTGTTGTTGCCGCGACAGCCACGTAAACTTTTCCCTCATCGCCGCCTGTCTCATAAAGATGGATTTTTTTTTAGTCGCTGCGGGGTCTGCTCGGCGAGCTGCATGGACTCAACGACATCGTCAGCTGCACTGGTGGTCCTGGTCGTTCTGCTCGGTCGTCCAGCGCCTTGCATCCCGGGCGTCCTCTCGGTTGTTCTGCACGGTCGTCCGCCGTCTGGCATCCTTCCGCCGGCGCCCCGGCCGTGCTGCCCGGCCGTTCGTTGCCGTTGAATCGGGTTGCGGGTCTTATCAAATGCGCTACTGCCCTCCAGTGGCCAGTTTTATTGCTTTAAAATGTATTTTCAGCTTTGTGCTTTGAAGCTCAGTTGAATCAGAACCCAGAGATGTCTCTTATGAAAAAAAAAAAAAAAAAAACTTAAAATACGTATAAATACGTCTCTGGGACACTGAAGCAATTAAAAATAGAACGTATTCATACATTTTTGGGAGCAAATGAGTTAAAGGGACACTATTAAGATGATAGCAATGCTTGAATTTTGTTTAAATCTTGGTCAATTTTACATTCACGTACAACACTTTTGTAAAGTGACTTTGTGATCACAGAAATTAAATATGTTGTTCCTGATCTGAACACATTTCTGTTTAATGTTGCTAAACTGCTTAAGCCAACAGGAAGTTCTTTGTAGGTTGCATGTGGAATTTCTCTGAGTACTTTGTATTTTTAAGTACCGTATTTTTAGGACTATGAGTGGCACCTGTGTACAAGTCGCACCAGCCAAAAAATGAGCAATGAAAAGGAAACAAAAACATGTAATTTGCACAGGTGTATCAGTCACAATTTCAGTAAGACTGGCCTCCGAATTTCCGCAGTTCCTTGCAAGTTTCTCACTAACTCCAAAATTTCTTTCCGCTGCTCGATAACTGTTTTCGGCTACATATTTCACTACTTTCAGTTTGTAATTTGCAGAATATGATTTTCATTTCGGTGTCATTTTGTTTTGCCCTTCTCAGTTGTTTTTACTTGTTGTTGTTAAGTTACCGCCAATGTTGAAACACAAGCCTCGAGTGCTCTCTCGCGGTTTAGTGTGAAAATAACAGGTGAAATGATATAGTAATGTGTTAATAATTTCACACATTAGTCGCGCCAGAGTATCAGGCTAGGTCCATACCGCAGGTCCTAATGCTCAATTCCGATTTTTTGTCATATGGTTTTTTTTTTTTTTTTTTTTTTTTGGCGTGCCCATTCATTCCTTTGTCCATTTAGCCTGTTCAAGTATCATGCATGCGCAAGAATTCGCAGTCCGAGATGCACTGAGGAAACTGACCCGCATAAGCAGGAGCATCAAAACAAATGACTACGCATGCTGACTCAACGTCATTCAAGGGTGATCATATTTTGATTTCCAAAAAGAGACACAAATAAAAGACATAATCCCTGTTTAGTCTTATAGTGCGTGCATGACGCACACACATACGGACAGTTTGCCCCAACTCTCGGTCATGCAAGCAATCTTGAAATGTTGCTAATTTGGAGCACAGAGAGAAAACCGAGCATTAACAGGCTTAACCCCAACACTCATTTAACTTTTTTATGACTGTTGTCAAGCCCGCCTCTTCCCTAAATGCCGCGTTCAAGCTAGGCGCTAACGTTAATGCAGAGCTCCATCACTACCTTAGCGCCCTATCTCTCTCGCTCTCTGCTGACATGATTGCTGCATGAATTCCTATTTGGGGGACTTGACAGTTCAGATCGCAGCCATATTCTGGAAAAATGTGGCCCAAATCGGATTTTAACCACATATGAAAGGGACGTAGATTGGATTTGAAAGGATCCACTTTTATGCGACTTTTCCCGTTCAGAACGACTGTCATGTTAATGCCTCACTTGAGTCGGAAAAACATGAAGAAATCGGATTCGTGCATTAAGACCTGCAGTATGAACCTAGCCTAAGTCGCACCCCCCCGGACCCCTGGCCAAACTATGAAAAAAAACTGCGACTTATAGTCTGAAAAAAATGTTTCGTTTTTTTTTTTTTTATATGAGCATTAGTTTGAAAAGTGAAAATCAAAGGAATTTTATGGGATTTCATTTCAACACATGAAATGAAAAATGCTAACATCACGTTTTAGGCAAATTTTTGATTTGGAATTGAGAATTGATTGGACAAATAATTGCGTTTCCACACTTTAATGATTTTACCACAACTGCTGCCTAAATGGTCCGATTTTTAAATGAATACGTGAGAAAATCAGGAAGAAATTTGAAGCTAAAACTAGCTTAAAATGGAGTGTCGTTCCTCCAAGCGTGTTTATAGGATGTTCTAAGAAGTCCTTACAATTTGAACTTTTTACTTCTTACCATCATACCTAAGATTGGTCTTTACTCTTTGTATGCCATTGACGGCAAATCCATTTTGCCTGGGATCGATCATTCACTTGCAGCTTCTCCCAGTCAAAATGGATTAGGCGTCTATCTTCACCAATCTGCATTCCTTACATTTTAATACCTTGTTTTTTTTTCATATAATCTTGTAAAGACTCAACATTATCCATTTATGACACACGGCATTCAAACATGACAAAGTTTAGCTCTAAGCCTAAGGCTGTTCTTCATTTCTGTTTGCTGGTCGTGTCCTTTGAAAGTAATGTTCTCTGCGCCGTTATTTTGACATAAGGTGACGGGGCTATTAAAACATTTTCCTTTGGAGCCGCTTCATGAATCAGCTTTTTATGATTGGGCCTCCTGATGGATGATTATATTTACGGGAAAGCCCATAAATATGTTTACGATCCTGAGTCATGCGCACTTTGCCACCCGGCAGCCAGACGCCGGTGACGCGCGTGACGGTAATTCCGCGTTGTACAGCGACATAACGGCGGCCTTCATTATCATCCGCACGGACGTCCGCTGTCAAAACGGTTGGCGTCAGATCGCGAGCGTGTGGTGTGGCGGCAAAGGTCACTCTCCATAGCATACACTGCTGAGAGCTACTCGATGGATAAGAAGAAGAGGTTGATGATTCAGGTTGACAGGGGCGGCACGGTAGCACAGGGAGTGCAGGAAGGTGGAGTTTTTATAAAATTCAGCCCCTAAAGCCTGTTGCTTTAGGACTGTCATATTTGGTGGATATGTCTATCATTACGGGACGCACAAAAAAGTCTCAAGGACCCATGGCAGAAATTGAAGTGGAAGTTGACTACGTTGGTTCGAAGCAGACAGTCTTTGGTGAGGACTTCTCTGCGTGTCGTTTTTGTAAAATTCAGCCCTTGAAGCCCGTTGCATCTAGGACTGTGATATTTGGTGGACATGTCTATCATAACAGGACACACAAAAATGTCTCAGGGGCGGACTGGTAATCTGTGGGTTCTGGAGGATCACAGAACGGCCGGTGCCCTGGACGGCCGGCGGCCGCCATTCATTATGCATCACTGTTTTTATCCCCCCTATCCTCTGATTATCTACAGTTCGCATCCAATCCGACAGGTGGCAGCAATGCGCCTGGTTTTTCACCGCCAATCTGATAGACTAGGAACGACGAAAGCACAGAGTAGCCTTCATTGGTTCCTTCCTTGTGGAAGCAAAATAGCGACGAGTGTTAATGCACAATATGGATGGTGATGGCAAAACAACTGAAAAGAGCAGGGTGGCGCGGAGAAGGTTAGAGAGAAAAAAATTAAAGAAACTGGAGAGTGAAGCATTAAAATGTCATAAATCGACAAATATTTTCGCAAGCAGCAGTCTGGCTGCAACGGCCACGTCGGGTAACAACAGCTCAGCTCCCGGCGATGGTGAGAGGGAGCTGCAGCCGCTCTGACGTGCAGACGGTGCTGGGAGAGAGAAAAGAAGAGGGAGGGGGCAACGATAAACTGTTGGAAGTTCCCCAAACAAGCGCAGGGCAAGTAAATTGGGATGAAGAGGGTTACTTGCTCTGTAAACTGGCAATTGTTATCCATCAGGTAGCTACATTTTAAATCAAATAAATGACAATTAAAGGTTTAGTGCCAGCTAGTCGATGTACCCGTTTGCAATCGTGTCAAGTTACAGTATGCTAGTCCTACTATCCCTCTCCTAAGAAAAAATATTTTAGCCGTAAAACAATGTATGCACACGCAGCATAGCAATATTAATTCAGAAGAAATATAACAAAATATTAATAAAATGAATGGTTTTACTTTAAAGTTTAGGTAGTTAAATTGATGTTATATACATTATTAATCATTTATATATCGTTTTGTTTTCTGGTTAATACTTTCCAATGAAGTTTATGTATACAGGATTTGTCTTGAAATGTGTATTGTATTTTCATTGAAATTTATTATTTGTATGGCAAGATTAATTATGGCAAGGGTCTCCAAACCGGTCCTCAAGGGCCGCTGTGGGGCCTGGTTTTTGTTTTAACCGATCGAGTACCGACAGTTTAACCAATGAAGTTTCTGCTAAAACAAGCAGCACCTGACTGCAATCAACTGATTACACTTGTAAGACACCAGATTGGTGCAGAGGTTTTGTCTTGTTTTGTTGGAATGAAATCCTGCGCCCGCCGCAGCCCTATGTGGAATAGTTTGGAGACCACTGAATTATGGCATAAACAATGAAGTCATTTTATAGACAGAGATCTATAGAGATATATTATAATCAATTGGATACATAAAACTTGCTTTGAAAAATAAATTCTTTCATTTGTTTATTCAGGTTGATCATAGAGCTAGTACAGAAAATGAATCCAACTCCAGTTCAGCCTTGCAGTACTTTGAGCGCCCGTAGTCAGACAGTCACAGTCTAGACACATTTTCTTCATTTTTCTCTCAAAGTGCACGAAATTGGTGCATTTTACAATAAAATGTAAAAAAAAAAAAAAAATTCTCCCGGGAGGGGCATGTTCCCGGACCCCCCTATGGGGTCTGTGTTTCCCTTCGTATAGCGATTCTTATGGGCTGGGCTGAGTCAAAGTCCAGGGCTGCTTTTTAGTCCCAGTCCGCCCCTGCTCAAGGACCCATGTTAGAAATTGAAGTGAAAGTCGACTACGTTGGTTCGAAGCAGACAGTGTTTGGTGAGGACTTCTCTGCATATCGCTTTTGGAAAATTCAGCCCCCGAAGCCAGTTTGACGTAAAACCGTGATTTTTGGTGGACATGTCTATCATAAAAGGAAGTACAAAAAAGTCTCAAGGACCCATAACAAACTTTGAAAGGGACGTTTGCCAAGTTGGTTACGAGCAGACAATCTTTGGTAAGCACCACACAAAGACTTCTCTGCATGTTATTTTTTTGGGAAATTCATCCCCTAAGACCAGTTTAACTTGGGACCATGATATTTGGTGAGCATTTCTTTTGTAACAGGAGACATGAAAATCTCTCAAGGATCCATGCCCGAAATTGGAACCCTACTCAGCCATTTTGGTTTGATGCACACAATTTTGGGTGAGCACGACCTCCCAAGACCAGATATTCTATGCATGTTGGTTTTTAAAAAAAATCAGCCCCCAAACCCAGTTTTACTTAGAAACGTGATATTTGGTGAACATGTCTATCATAACAGGAAGTACAAAAAAGTCTCAAAGACCCATAACAAACCTTGAAGTGGACATTTGCCATGTTGGTTAGAATTAGGCAATCTTTGGTAAGCACCACACAAAGACTTCTCCGCGTGCTGTATTTTTAAAATTCAGCCCCAGAGACCAATTTGACTTCGGATCATGGTATTTGGTGAACATTTCTGTTGTAACAGGAGACACGAAAAAGTCTGAAGGATTCATGCCCAAAATTTAAACACTAGTCAGCTATTTTGGTTTAAAAGCACACAATTTTGGGTGAGCACGACCTCCGGAGACAAGATATTCTATGCATGTTGGTTTTTAAAAATTCAGCCTCCAAAGCCTGTTTAACTTAGGACCGTGATATTTGGTAGGCATGTCTATTATAACAGGAAGTACAAAAAAGTCTGAAGGACCCATCCCAAAGCTTCAAGAAGAAGTTGGCCATGTTGATTAGGAGCAGACAATCTTTGGTAGACATCACACAAAGACTTCTATGCATGTTATTTTTTGAAAATTAAGCCCCTGAGACCAATTTGACTTGGGACTGAGATATTTGGTGAACATTTCTGTTGTAACAGGAGACATGAAAAAGTCTGAAGGATTCATGCCCAAAATTTAAACACTAGTCAGCTGTATTGGTTTAAAAGCACACAATTTTGGGTGAGCACGACCTCCGGAGACAAGATATTCTATGCATGTTGGTTTTTAAAAATTCAGCCTCCATAGCCTGTTTGACTTAGGACTGTGATATTTGGTAGGCATGTCTGTCATAACAAGAAGTACAAAAAAGTCTGAAGGATCCATCACAAAGCTTGAAAGGGAAGTTGGCTATGTTGATTAGAAGCAGACAATCTTTTGTAAGCACCACACAAAGACTTCTATTCATGTTATTTTTTGAAAATTCCGCCCCTGAGACCAGTTTGACTTCGGGCCATGATATTTGGTGAACATTTCTGTTGTAACAGGAGACACGAAAAAGTCTCAATGATTCATGGCCAAACATGAAACACTCGTCAGCCATTTTGGTTTGAAGCACACAATTTTGAGTGAACACGACCTCCGAGACCAGATATTGTACGTGTCTATTGTATCAAGATGCTCGAAAAAGTCTCAAGGATCCATGTTCAAAATTGAAACCGAATTCAGCCACGTAGATTTTTTTAAGCACCGCCTCAAAAATACTTGGTAAATAAATCATTCAATAACAACAACATATTCACCAGTCTATTAGAATCCAGCAGTTCAGTGCCGAAGAGATGTTTTTCTTCATCTCGTGTCTTTGGCTGAACTTGTTGACACTGTTAAAAGTACAAAATCCCCATTAGATGGCAGTGATTTTTGTGATTTTTTATTTTTTTTTAGTACAACTCTCAATATGCTTCAGTGCAAATCTACAAGAATGTTTAACACGTAAGTACAAGCTAAACCTTGTGCGTCTTTTAATCCATATCTTGTATCAGCTCCCACTGATCATGTGATCCCATTACGTAATGGCTGCTTCCGAAGCAAAGGTTTCCCCGCACATTTGTATGTACAAGCCCTATTAATGTGATGAAATATTAAAGCCTTCTCAAGGCTGTTGGGTGGGGAAGGAGGATGTGCATGGAATAGTTTTATTCAAACTTTTCTGCCGGCCTCCTTTTATGTGTCTTTTTTTTCTTCTGTTTTTTTTGGGGGGCTGCTGGTGAACTGCTGATGTATCGGATTTTCGTCATCCCCAACAGGTCTGACTGGTGAATAATTCAACAGGGTCCGCTGCAGCAAGAGTGCGATTGGTGTTTTATGATTTTACACAAAGGAGGTTTTATTTTAAGGTATTTAGTAGATTTTATTGGCGGTCACGTGATGAAACGTGAAACTCGGTAGGGGTGCGGTCGACGGGAGGAGGGTGAAGGAAATTTACGGCTCTCCACTTTTGGCAATCATCCATTTTACGACGGCGAGTATTAATGATTTATACGCACTCGGTAGGCGGACGTTATGATATACGGCGGCTCTTTTATTAAGCCAATGAGCCTGATGGGCTGTTTTCAAGGTAATTTCACATCCTTTTGTCTTTACAAGCCAGAGGCAAATTCCATTTCATTTGCACACAATCATCACCTCGTCAAGTTTTGCACATCAAAATTGCAAAGAACGATTGTCCACTCAATTGTCATCAATGCAAATGAGGCGGGAAAGTCGACATTTTACTGGCCATGTTAGTTAATACGGCGGTCATCATTCAAGAAATTGAGCAGTAAAGTTGTGGAAACATCTTTGGTAGCATAAGTGGCTGTGGCAGTAAAACCACACGATGAGTATAATAATTGCAGTATTTTAGAAAAAGTGATGTAAAAAGTAATTATATGAGGGTGATTTTTAAAAAAATGAATATGAATATTTGATAAAGCTCTGACTTTATTAAAAAACATAGATTTTTTTTTTTTTTTTTAAAACGTTTATATATTTTTTATTTTTATTTTTTTTAAATGTTTAATTGTAGTATTCATCTGATTGGGGTTTTTTTCCCTTAAAGATTTTGGTAGCATTTCTGGTTTAAAATATACACTATTAGTTTCATATCATTGCATTATCAACTTTTTTTTTAATGCAAGAATGCAATTTTATCATTAAAATAGTTTGGATGAAACGGTAAATGCTATATTTTAAGTATGTTGTTTTTAATATATATATATATATATATATATATATATATATATATATATATATATATATATATTGTTTTACTAGTGTTGCGTTACAAAAATCAATAAATCTAAAATTAATTCTAAATTACCAATTAACCTGTGATTTTTCCTCTATATTTTTCCATATTAAATTTTGACATATATAATTATACATTTTACACAAAGACTCATATATATATTATATACCGTAATTTTCAGACTATTAACCGCTACCTTTTCCCCTCATTTTGAATCCTGCGGCTTATAGTCCAGTGCGGTTTATTTGTTGATTTGGGTTAATAGGCAACACTTTATTTGACTGCGGCATCAAAAGACTGCCATAAGACCATCATAATTACACTATGACATGGCACCATCATGGGCATTAATCAATGCTTATGACAGATGTCATTAAGTATCATCCGGCAAAATATGTCACTAACTCCATTTATGTCCAGCTCGGATCTTTTACATCCATTCAAAAGTGAGATCATTGGCCGGATGACACTAAATGACATCTGTCATAAGCATTTATTAATGCTCGTGGCTGTGTCATGTCATAATTATGGTCTTATGACAGTTATATGGTGCCACTGTCAGTCAAAGTGTTAGCAAATACCATAGCTAGCAATTAATGAAACAATTGAAACAGTAACTGAAGAAATTATTAGCACAGAACATGAATTTTGATTGTTATTTCTGTCTGTAGCGCTGCAGTGCATTCTAGGAGGCATGTTGGACGACAACAGCGTTGACAGCAGGTGGCAACAGAAGTTGACTGTTTCCCCCAAGGCAGCAGTGATGGCCAAATGAAGCATCTTGAAGCAATGGCGCTTTGCAGCCAATTGGTTCAAAGCTTCATGGGGGTTCATTTAGTCTGTCTTTTGATACTGCTGTCAAATAAAGTTTTACTGGTTAATTTCTTTTGGTGTAAATATCCCATAATACAGTGAGGACAGCAACCCTTATAGTGCAGTGCGGCATATCTTTGAACAAATGCCATTTTCGTGTCAAATTTGGTGGGTGGCGGCTTATAGTCAGGTGCGCCTTATAGTCCAAGTTTACGGTATATATATGTATATATATATTTGTATTAGTGCTGTCAAAGTTTTAGCTTGACTTAAAGTACGTATGACAGGAGAAAAAGTCTTAAATAGCATTACTATGTGAATTAGAATCATATTTTAAGACGATTCGACTATATACGACAATTTGGCAAAGCGCAGATGACGAGAAATTTGTATTTTAATCTGCCGGTTAGCCATGCCTACCATTATAGGGCTCTAGCGTCCGCAACAGGAGGATGACTTCAGCGGTGTCACGATTTCATCTGATTTAGTATGCAGGCCATTGAGGGGGAATTATTCAGAACGTGGAAAATGCGACGAATAGAGCTGCAAAATGTCATTGTTTCAGTCGCTCTACTCCAACATTTTTACAGGATATTCTTTTTATTAGTATTTTTCCCCAATAGCTGAATAAATGGTATGGTCATGACAAATAACAGTCTTGTGCTAAATGGAATATGAAATAATAAAAATGCATTTACTCAGTACGACGTGGCAAATTTACTTCATGATGGTTAAAACTGTCGACTTCACCTTTACTGTCACGCCTCCCGAACGATATTTTATGCCACCGTAGTTAGTCGGGCTTTTATCATTTCCCTGCCCCGGCTTCGGAGAATGTAAACAAATCAAGAGGCGTGACAGCTAGCCGACATGCTAACCCGAACCGAGTGATGTTTCAAAGTCTTCGAAGCGAAAAATCACACACAACTAGCCCAGATCATTTCACAAGGGCGGGGGGGTTGTCGATTGTCTTAGCTGATCGGCAACCTGCCCGGCGGCGAGCAAGTTAGAGCTAGTCACTCCCCTGCTGAGGGCAGAGGGCTCGTTTGCGGGGAAGCAGCTGGACAATGACCGCCGGACAAACCGGCCGACGTCGGACGAGCGCGTAGCTGCCACATGGTCAACACGAATATGGCAAAATAAAGCTTTACTACACGGCGAAAACATAAACAGCGAGAGAGTCATAGGAGAGCGGCTGCAGTTGTTGTGCAGCTAACATGGCAAAATGTGTCTGATACTCCTTTTCCACTGGCCAAAAAACCCGTGTCAACCTGCTAACAATCGGCTTTTGGTGGCAGTGGGAAAGGTGCAGCGACCCGCTTCGACCCGTGTCAATCAACCCGCCAAGCGACCCGCGTTAAAATCACCTCTGCTCTGATCGCCATGCAGTGTGAAAGCAAAACCCCGGGTCAACAGTCAACACCCTAATCTACGTGGTGACGTAGGCTAGTACGTGATGCGTCATAACAAAAACAAAAACCATGTGCTCTAGCCCGGATCCACATACAGCGAACAGTCGGTGTAGCAGCGTTAGTAATAGCCATAACAGATGAAACAAGGCTCTTCTCCTCCTTCTGTGACGTACTTTCAATTTCAAGCCAAAATTCACGTCGCCTACGTTGCCTCAGCACAAGCAGAGTGTTTATCCTTTGCTGCATTTCGACCATTTCGAGGGCAGTAAAAAGCATGAAAACAGAGAACACAAACGGAAAGGAAGCTTCTATGTTGCTTTGCATTGTTTACTTCCTTGAACTGAATGAATTCGGTCGCACTTGTCGAAGCGCATCTTAGCGTGGTGACGTCATGAACCTTACGCACGGCTGAGGAGGGGTTGGGGGTTAGACGGGTGGGGAAAGAAAAAAAGACACGTTTTTTTTTTGTCAGTGGGAAAGGTGCCAAATGCCAATTGCTAGTGGGTTGCATCGGCTTGGAAAAACGCGCGTTGACCCACTAGTTTCAGTGGGAAAGGGGCATGAGGAGAGCTTTTTTTCATGTTGATCCATGATCAAACAGAACACCAGGCACACAATGAGGGCAATAAGCCGAGTATCGTGCTCTCCCAGCGGGGGGATGTGCGACAAGCTGCTGGTCGTTGGCTGAATGGACAAGGAGCATGTCAGCCACAAAATGCAAGCCACCTCAGTATTCAAACGTGTCCCATGATCCCAGTATTTAACACAATACAAAACGCGATGTTTACTCACTTCCTCTTAAGTCCAATGGTCCCACAGTTGTCGCACACTTGTTTTGGCTGATCTCCGGGTGAACGGGAACTTTCTGAAACCCAAAAAGGCTCGCACGCCTCTCCCTGCTGCAGCCACAAAAGCCTGCATCCGTTTGGCTGGCATAACGCGAAAAATAAACAAATTTATCCACAAAATCAGCTGAATCCGCACTCTATCTGCATGCTATAAAGCAATGCTGTATTGTGAGATGCTGACCCGGGTGACGTCACATTCGCATTCGTCCTAAACCCGAGACTGGGGCCGGAAGTAACTCATTTTCATGGCGCTGGATTCACAAATTGAATATATAAAACGATCGCTTCCACACACATCCAAGTGGTCCATTTCATTCAGCAGCATAAAACACCGCGTGAAATATGAAATAAACATGCTTTTTGGTGTCATATGCACTTTAATCTATTCACAGTGCCAAAGGCACAAAAGCACAACTTTCAAGAACACCCCCAATGTACCCCTAAAAATCCACTCATGTAATATGGGATAAAGCACAAATTTGACCCCCCTCCACCCCATTTTTGCCTGTTAAGACGCCGCGGGAAAGACATAAACGAATTAGTTGAATTTCTCATCCTAACCTGATTATCTTGCCTAATCTGCTTTTATTTGCGCCAGTGCGTGTAAACAAGTCCAAATAGCAGCTGAGCCCAAGTCACCTGAAGGCACACAATACTGTAGTTGCCATCCAATGAAGGAGAACCTAATATGCTAAAAGTGGGGGTAGGGGTGGCAGTGCGCATCGGCCACCTCCCGCTGTAATTAAATGGAGTCATAATGAATCATGGCCTCTAATCCTAAAACGGGTTTCATTTCCACTGGGATTCGGAATGACCTACATGTGCTACTAACGCTCTTATAGCTTTCTCAATGCTTTCTTTCTTGGCATGTGCTCTCACAAAGCATGACAAGCGCACACGCAAACACGCGGAGTGACTTTGAAAGTGAATGAGCTGCGCAGCGGCTCATTTCCATATCAGGTAGCGGCTTTTAAAAGATTCATGGAGTTGCGATGTGGTCAAGGCTTCCTCGTGTCGAGCGGCGAATGGACAATCTCGTCTGCTGAAGTGTCTTTATTTAAACTCAATTGGTGAAAATGAATTATTCTATGTTTTGTATGATACCCTTTCAGGGTTTCATCAAGGACTCCGAAAAAAGGGACAAATGTTTCTGACTCAGTTAGGCTAAATTGTTAATATAAACACCACCAAAAGTTACCAAGAGACTAAGCTATGCAAGGCCAGAAGAGATTTACAAATTAAAATTAAATTCCCAGTAGAGAATGCACATGAGGTACACTTTCTTTGTTTTCTTTTAAAATGTATAAGAATTAAAAAAAAAAAAAAAGTTTAATCATTTATCATCATCGTTTCAATTGTTATTTATAATTCTATTTCTTATTATTCATGGATTTAAAAAAATATTTTATTATTTTACTTAACGTATTGGCCCAAATATAAGACTGCCCTGATTATAAGACGACCCCCTCTTTTTCAAGACTCAAGTTTGAAAAAAGACTTTTTGAACACCAAATTTTTATACAGAAAATAATTACAGTACATCTGAAACAAATGATTATAACTAGAGAGATGCCGATCGATCGAGTCCGATCACGTCATTTTCAAAGTATCTGAATCGGCAAAAAAATATCGGCCATGCCTTTTTGAAATATATATATATATTTTTAATTAAATCGTTTTCTAATTGTATTTAACGTTACAAACATAATATGTTACACTCATCCAGAGTCTTTAGTTTAGGCTTAAGGTAGGGTTATCAAATTTATCCCGATAACGGTGGTAATAAATGTTTTAAAAAATCTCGTTAAAATATTTAATGCAATTAATGCATGCGCTGCACGACCCACCCACGCATTGACGCGCTCAATCTGTAATGGCGCCGTCTTACCTATACAGAGAGATAAAAGGCAGCGTAAAATGAGTAGAGTGAATTTTGGCAGCCTTTGGAGCCTTTTTTAATTGGCTAAAGCCTTACAATCTCTCTCCCTATGTTTAGAAATATCATGGGAAGCATTGTGGGCAAGGTAGCAATTGATCTTTTTCTTAACACCTTATGTTATTTCCCAACGCAGAGAAGATATATCAATTGGTAGCACTACGCACAGTAATGGTTCCACTTCCCATCATGCATTTGGGCATGACTACAGTATCATTTACTGAAAGCTCAACAAATACACTAGATGGCAATATTTAGTCACAATATACAAAGTCACAGGTCTTTCTATCCCTCTCAAAGAAAGAATGTTAATAATGTAAATGCCATCTTGAGGATTTATTGTCATAATAAACAAATACAGTACTTATGTACTGTATGTTGAATGTATATATTCGTCCGAGTTTTATTCATTTTTTTCTTAATGCATTGCCAAAATGTATATGATCGGGAAAAATTATCGGGAATGATTGGAATTGAATCGGGAGCAAAAAAAAAGCAATCGGATCGGGAAATATCGGGATCGGCAGATACTCAAACTGAAACGATCGGATCGGGAGCAAAAAAACATGATCGGAACAACCCTAATCATAACAATATATTTGAGCGAAAAAGCATGTTATTTTCCCTTATTCAAATCTTAATATCTGAACATTTAAATATGGAAACTAAAGTGCAATCACATTCGTAAACTAATGGCTTCTGGTTTTTGAAATGTAAAAAAAGTCTATTGTGATAAAACAACAAAATTGCAATAACTGCATTAACCATCAAAGTGAGGTCTAACTGTAACCGTAGTCTTGAAACACATCTTAATATGGAAAAACATTGCAATAAAATAATGCAAACTGGTTAAACTTGAGAGTAGCTGAGATCTGTCATGACAGAACATTACTCCTCAAGTTCAGCATTCGCTTCAATGATATCTGGCGCCATCTAGCGTCGTGAATGGGTATAATGTCTAGACCCCGAATATAAGACGACCCCTACTTTTTCAGTCTTATTTCAATGCAAAAAAACACAGTCTTATATTGGGGCCAATACGGTAATTGATTTTTTTCGACAGGTATTTTACAATTAATTATTCATATTTTAGTCATTTCAAAACTTTCAAAAATTTCATCTAGTTTTAGTGTAGAATTCTCAAAATATTTTTCGATAAACTTCAATAATTTTAGTCCATGAACAAATCAATAAATAAATACAAAGTTTGACATTGACAGAAAAGCACATTCTTGTAGGACAAGGACATCACCATCTTCACTCAGCAGGAAAACAGCACATTATTTGCATTTAATTAAACTCACCTGGACGCCACGAACTGTATGTAAAACATTTTCCAGGAGTAAAAGATAGGGTTGCCATATTTTGATTTCCAAAAAAGAGGACACTCAGCCCGGCCTCAAGATACTTGAATTTTACTCCAAGTTTACTCAAAGATGCCTATATCACTTTAATATATTTAAAGTGTGCCCCCTCACTCTGGATGGAAAAATGCAGTTTGAAACAAAAAGGAATATTGACTATATATGTATATATATATGTATATACAGTACTGTGCAAAAGTCTTAGGCAGGACACCTGCCTAAAACTTTTGCACAGTACTGTATATTTTTATTATAAAAAAAATATATATACAGTACTGTGCAAAAGTTTTAGGCAGGTGTCCTGCCTAAGACTTTTGCACAGTACTATATATATATATATATATGTATATAAAATGCAGACCCAGGGAAATGTAGTCCAGTCAATACACATACACACAGTAGGCTATGTGCCAACTAAACATTTTTATAAACAAACTATTCAACCAGCATGTTTCCAAACGTAGCCGATCAAAAACTACGTTTCCCATAATGCCTAGCGTGGTTTAGCTTACTGCTAGCTAGCCGAGGCAAAAATCAAACTTTGCTATAAAAGTTTACAATCATCGGCAGCGCAACGATGCGACACCAAACGGGATTTTACAGTCAAAGCTCCGACAAAAGTCAGCAGTTGCCATTATATACGTATTTATCGTAAAAACTTAACAACTGGGCAGTCGTCGTAGCCAAATCATCAACCCAGTAGATGGCGGTAATGCCTCATGATAGGGGGAAACTGCCAACAAAAACAAGAACTACTCCTTCCCTCCCTACTACTAGGAGCCATGACATCGCAGGCAGGCGCTGCCACCCAGCGGGCGGAGGGATTCTCTTCAAATTGGTCCCGTGAAAAATCATAAAAACTGGACATTTTTATGAATTCATAAAACCCGCCCGGACGACGAGAATACTACGTGAAAGTAGGACATGTCCGGGCAAAAGAGGATGTTTGGTCACCCTAGTATAAGAAGACACTCGCCGCGCTAAATGCTAATGCTAACGCGAACAATATGCTATTGCGAACGCTATGCTAACACTACAAGTTAGTATACTGTGTGGCGATCACTTATCACAGACCTTTAAAGGCTAAAGAAACATGACAGATCTAGCCAAGATAAGAAAGCAAAATTTACCAAGCAGCACCTGACACGTTTCACAAAAGGAGCCTGGAATGGGCACACGCTTACTCACCGCTGTGTGTGGCGAGGGCCGCAGCACGTCACATGAGTGAAAACGCGTGCTAACCACACATACAGTTAGAAAATTGTTAGAAAGTCAGAAAACATTGTGAAGTTATGCTGGAGGCGAATTTTCATTTCATTCTCGTCTCGTCAGACAACTGGCATCCATCTCGTCATGTTTTAGTCTCCCAAGACACATTTTGGCGTGTCATCGTGACATCATCGTCATGACAAATATTGATCGTTGACAAAATATTTTCGTCATCGTCATCGTTGACAAAAACAACACTGGCTGCAATATAGTATTTTAAGTGTTAAAATATCTTTGACAGCACCGTCATTATGGAGGTAGATTTGTGTCTTTATTATTCAATCCAAAGAAAAGTTGCTTCAATCAAAATATTAATTTTCAATCAAAGAAAAAGTCACTTCAATCCACAAAAAATGTGTTTGAATGCAAAAATAAATTTGAAACTGAAACCAAAAATGTATTTGGAACCCATTTTTCCTTGATTGAAATGTTTATTTTTATTATTATTTTTTATTTAAGTCGGGTTTTTTTTTTTTTTTTTTTTTTTTTTTTGATTGAAACAACTTTTTTGATTGACGTAATGTAGTTTTGTGTTTGGACCACATTTTGGATATGACATTTGTGTTTAAATTATTCAATCCCAATAAAAGTATTTTAAAGATAAAAACTATTTTTAATCAAAGAAAAAAAATCACTCGCAAAAATATTTTTCAAAAAATAAGTTGCTTCAAAAAAAAAAAAAAAAAAAAAAATTTCAAAAGGAAAATCACTTCAATCAAAAATTTAAAAAATTCAATCGTAGAAAAAAAGTTTTTGAATGTGAAAAATTATTTGAGACTCAGAAATTCGCATTTGAAGACTAATTTTTCATTGAAACTGTTTTCTTTGATTGAAGCAATCCTTTTTGTGTTTGAGCCATATTATGGGTAGGACATTTGTGTCTAAATCATCCAATCCCAATAAAAGTATTTTAAAGATAAAAACTATTTTTAATCCAAAAAAAAAAAATCACTTGCAAAAATATTTTTTCTTTTTGAAATTATATTTTTTATTTCAAATATACATATTTTTCATTCATTTTGAAAAGCAAAAAGTTTTTTTGAAGTGGAAAAGGTTTTGAAGGCACTTTTTTCGATTGAATCATTTTGACACAAAGATCCAACTTCAATGCTACTTCCGACATGTTTGAGTGGCAGGTGACTATGCCAATGGCATAAAAGAATGAAGCAAGAATAATGGCCACCAGGGCGCCATCCAGCCTTCGGACTCTGCTCGAGTCCAAGTCGAAAATAGGGCACCGGTACGGCGGTGTGACATCGGGATCTCACCGGAGTCCCCGCGACGGTTCGGTGCCCTGCTGCTTAATGTGATTCAACACGGGGAACTTCACCCGCTGCCCTGACGTGATGGTTGGCAATCGGGGTCCAACCGGAGTGTTGCGACGCACCGGTACGGGAGTAGCCGGTGAGTGGCCCGACACTAGCCTGCCCAGTAAGCGAGTGGACTGCCGGCGAGTCGCTTCAGTTTTGAATGAGTGTCGTGTCACTCGCAGGCCGTCCAATCGACAGCCGGCGTCCGCGCCTGGGGGTTGATGTCGGGGTGGGGTGGGGTCCCACCACTCCGGTGAGATCCTGATGTCGCACCCTCGTACCGGTGCCCTATTTTCGGCTTGGACTCGAGCAGAGTCCAATGGCTGGATGGAGCCCTGGTGGCCATTATTCTTGCTTCATGCTTTTATGCCATTGGCCTAGTCACCTGCCACTCAAACATGCTGGAACTAGCGTTGAAGTTGGACCTTTGTGTCAAAAAAATTCAATCGAAAAAAGTGCCATCAAAACGTTTTCCACATTAAAAAAAAAAAAAAGAGTTTAAAACATTTTGCTTTTCAAAATTTAAAAAAAATGTATATATATATATATATATATATATATATATTTCAAATAAAAAGATATTTTCAAAAGAAAAATTATTTTGCAAGTGATTTTTTTTTTTTGATTAAAAATAGTTTTTTTGATTGAAGCAACTTTTATTGGGATCGAATGATTTAGACACAAATGTCCTACGCATAATTTGGCTTAAACACAAAAAGGATTGCTTCAGTCAAAGAAAACAGTTTCAATGACAAATTAAGTGTTAAAATGTGATTTTCTTCATCTCAAATAATTTTTCACATTCAAAAACATTTTTTCTACGATTGAATTTTTAAAATTTTTGATTGAAGTGATTTTTCTTTTGAAAATATATATTTTTTTTGTTTGAAGCAACTTTTTTTTTTTTTTTGATTGAATAATAAAGACACAAATCTACCTCCATACATCATCCCCCTTTTGGCTGGTTTTCTGGTGGGGCCCACAAAAAAAATCCCCCACCCACACTTCACACACACTGGACGATCGTCTTGAGGTGCCCGCGAATAATTGTCCACTAGCACCCTCTGCCATAGGATGATCCACTCGGGGGTCCCATTTGTGCTCACCACACCTGGCCCCTGTTCACATTTGTTCCGCCACTGACTAATAATGACAATTTCTTTAATGTCAAACAGAGGCTGTAAAATTGCGATGCAATTGGCCCCCGGTTCACAAGTTTGATACACTTAAATGTAATAAAAACTATCAAGAAAAAAATCTTAAAAAATGAAATCAATTATTCATGAATGTCTTATATTTATTATTTTTATTTCCTCATTGGCTACCGTTGACCGGGATAGATGTCCAATCCATTCATACTAGGAGGCTGGCAGCGAATGAACATCACATACTAGTGATAAACTCATTTCAAAACTCATTTATACAGTTTTAATTGGACGTCTATCATCATCTACGACACTGAAACATATTCAAACACCGCCAGCTCATTAAGTTAACATACAAAAGTATTTTTCATGAATTAATCGAAATAGCGTCGTGCCGCTAGTTATGCCTGATCACGAGCGCCGATTTAATGCAAGTGTAATGATCCGATGAGCGAGCCATTCATCACAAGCAAGCCTGAATGCTTCAGTGAAAGGGAGAAAAAAATCATGATTTATATTAATAATAATATTAAAAGCCACGAGTGGATATGAACTGGCCCTCGCGGTGCCTTATTCATTTTAAATCCTTGAAATTATTCTCAAACTTTGACACTATTGCATGGCTTGTAGTTGAGTAAAAACTTTTCATTTTGACAGTATCCAGAATTTTAAAAAAGCTGTAATTCTGTCAAACAGGTTGAGTTTCAAGATGAAATTAGGTGATTCTTTTACTTGCCACTAGGTGGACCCATACTTTGCCGCGCCTGTGTGCAAATTTGTCGACGTCATGGCGTCTTCAAACCAAAATGGCGGACTTCCTGAGTGTTACAGCTTTGATTCTTGAGACGTTTTTGTACGTATATCAGTGCTAGACAAGTTCACCGTCCAATTTCATATTGCTACATGAAGCTCTGTTTTGGGTCAGAATTTTTAAAACCGAATTTTCAAAATTTTAGATGCTAATTTTTGGAATTCCAAATTATTTTTCAAACTAAATTGAGGCCTACAGAGATCAACACACCAAGAAAATTTCGTCAAAATCTGTCCAGCCTTTTCAGAGTCCATTGGGAATGAACAGACAAACGCACACAGACAAGGTTCCATTTATATATAAGTATAGATTGGGAGATTATTTTACTTGCCATTAAAGGCGACTTCAAACCAAAATGGCGGACTTTGAGTGTTTTAGAGCTTGTATTCTTGCAACTTTGTTGTACATCTATCAGTGCTAGACACATAAAAAAACAACAACTGAACAAAACAAAAAAGTAACCGAAAGCCAATTTTATGATCAATTTTTTTCATTTGTTTTGTACTACGCAAGATTACAAGAAGAGTTGTCCGATAATGACTCTTTAACTGATAACTGATAAGCCGATATTGGATGCTTTAATAATGATAAATGTAACAACTTCATGGTTTAACAATAAACAAATCATTCTGTGAAAATTTAGAGAACAACTTCAACTGATGTAATGGAAAAACTGCCATTAACTCATTCCCTGCCAGCCATTTTCACTGGAGCAACCCTTTTCGCTCCCAGCCGTTTTACTGGATTTTGACTGATTTTGCAAGGCCCACAGAAAACTCTGTTCTATTGCTATATAAACATGGAACCCACCAAAAGAAAGATTAGACTCTTTTCTTTCAGCAGGAAAGAAAATGTTAGTTAATATCTTTTTCCTTTCTTTCAAAATCAGCATTAGAAAATAGCTTAGTTCGAGCAATTTTCCAATTTCTGATGAAAAAAATGGAGAAATTGAGCTTTTTGTAAAAGCATACATATGAAACATAACTTTGACTTTAACACAGCTATTTTTTGCTTTTGTGACATCCCAAACATCTGAATAATGTTTTTCTTCTACAAAATAACATAAACAACAAGATAAATAGGGCTTTTGATGGCAAAGTAACAATTTATTTACACATAATAAACTATTGAACTGAGAGATGACGCTGTTGTGGCCGCGGCTGTATCGGCAGACGGGGTAAATTTTTCCCTCATCACCGCCTGATGGCTCATCAAGATATATTTTTTTGAATCTTTCTTTTGTAGTGACCACTACCTCAAAACAGAATTCACCTATGGAACTTGTGTGGGGCATGTGGCTTGTGTTTTTACATCGTTCTCCACATTTTTCTCACGCTTCTTACTTGTTCCAACTTCCGTTTCCTATTTCACTTCATTCATTTCCTTTCGTGGTCCGATATGAGTTCTTACCAAATGTGCCACTGCCCTCCAGTGGCCACTTCTATTGCTTTAAAATGGATTTTGAGCATTGTGCTTTGCAGCAAAGTTGCATCTGAACCTAGAGATGTCTCTTGTGGAAAAAAAAAAACGTAAAAGACATATAAATACGTTTTTGGGACACTGAAACAACTAAAAATACAACATATTTATACGTTTTTGGGAGCAGCCCTTGTGCAAAAGGCAGTAGGCTTCTACCGTCAGTTTTAAGGCAACATGCATATTGGCCCAAAACCGATAATGCAAAATCAATGTCTATAGAATCTGATATCGTTTTAAAATGCTTTTATGGGCCGATATTATTAGCTACCTAAAATTATTGGACAACTCTAATTACAACACCACCGGTAGGAAAACGTCATGCTAGCTGTCACGTGAAGCTAATTTTAAGATCATGCAAGCGTGATAATGTCTAATGTATGGAAATATTTTGCATTTAGATATGCTTTTTTTGGTACTCAGTATCGACAAATCCTCAAAATCATATGACTCTGACTCAAATACGAGGGCAAAATTATGTGGTCCGGACAATTTAAGTACTGTATTTTTGTTGTTGTTGTTGAAACGTGACTACAAAAAGCGTCTTTACAAATAATAATTTCATGAGTTTCTATTCCAAAAATTGCTTTGAAATGCTAAAAAAGCTTCCTTGCATGTACTTGATAATATGAACATCCGCTGTATTGTAAATTCAATGAAATTATGATTACATTTCATTACGTTTTGCTGGTCCGTCGTCAATATTATTATTATTTTCTGCTCGGCTGGGAGAAATAAGCGCGCTTTATGGTCTCTGGCGAAGGTCCATTTCAGACAAAATATGCTTGTCGGCTCAATAAAGCGCTTCTCCGACAACTGGTGATTCCAGACAAATGATGTTCCCTCTATTGAGAGTGCATCTCATTCCATTTGGGCTCTTTCTGCGCTTAAAATGACTTTGACACAGCCCCTACTGCGGTTATAAATTAGCGAGTGTGGCTGGAAGAAAGAACGAGGGATTTCTGCAAAGATAGGCCCGTTTCTTGGAAGCGGGCCGATTGCTTTTCAATAGAGGAGATGAGTTCACGGTGTGACAGTGTTAAATTACGCCACGGGGCTAAGGCTATGCAAAGACTATGTGGGATGACTCAGAGCGGGATTGAGGCGAGCGCGGACCAACGCTTATCGAGTTTGGCTGCGACGGCACAACTGACGACCGTCTAAATATATTCACCCGTTGGAAGGATTGTGTACACATCAAAAGTCTGCCCGTCCCACAGGCCCTGTCATGTTGCTGTTTAATAAGGCATTTCATTGTTTGAAGTAGTGGAGATGTTTGTAATCCCTTCGGATTGCACTTGCTGGTGTTAGGAAAAGTCGTGCTTGTGGGTTTTTTTGCTTTTGCTTTCAGCAGGCGTCGGTGGCGGAAGTGTTTAAATCAAGGCTGAGAAGTGGATGTTGAGTGGCAGGTTGGAGGATTTGTTTTAGGAGGTAGAAGAGATAGATGGAACTATCATTCAAGAGTTTAACTCGTTAACTGCCATTGACGGTGATGGACGTCCGATTCGTTTGAGCTTGGAGGTCAATGGTGCTAAAACATCATTTTGTGTAAGTTTAAAGTATTGGATGTCTATACAACTAAACCTCATGAAAAAAGTAAAAAACACATGCTTTGAGGTGAATATGTTAACAAATTAAAAAAAAAAAAAACTATTTTCCAGTGATTGGTTATATGTTGGCTGTCCTTGAATGTATACTAACAAGAAGTGGATGTCGTTAAATTTATGAAAAGTGAAGTTGTCGAGCACTTTGAGGTTTTTAATCCTGATCAGTCACACTATATGTATAGTGTAGTAATAATTAATCGCAAATTGATCTCTCATCCCTTCACGCAACCTTCCACTTAGTATAGATCACCGTCAAACCATTATATTTTTAAAATCGCGATTAATCACATAATTTGCATAGTTAGCTCATGATTAATCCATACGCAGAGAATGGGGGAGGCAGGCGGGGCAGTGCCCCCCACCGGTGGCCGAAAAATGTGTTACCTCTATTTCCAAATCTAATTCGTTCCAGGACCTGGCTTGGAAGTCGAAATAGTCGTATGTTGAGCAGGATTTTCCCATTAGAATACATTATAATTTGATTAATTAGTTCTACAGCTCAAAAAAATCCTTCATAAATTCTGCAGGTACAATTACAAATAGCAATTAAACCTAGCAAAACAAAAAAATTCAAAAACAAATCGTAATAATATAATGTGGCGGTTGTGTTTTGCATGCTGTTCCTGAACAGACTGAGGAGAGAGAGAGAGAGAGAGTTTTTACTTTCGATCTTCATGTTCTGTTGTTGCTGGCGTCGGCTACGGCGGACAGTAGCAGCGTTGTACAAGTTCTGAAACAAATGATTAAAAAACTGACAAAGCTGATAACTTCCTTGCCGATGTCACAATAATGATAACTGTCACCTTAACTTATAAAGACTGGCGAACGGCGGTCGGACGAGGACTGTCGAGATCATAGACATATTCCATCATTACCATCTTAATTTCAATGGTAAGCGTCACCTTTTTTCGCAAGAAAATCTGCCGTGCTGCCATCTTGGGGGAAAACAATGAAATTGCAATGCTGTTATAAATGGTCGTATTTCGAGTGTCGAGTCAAATGACAAGTCTGGGGTCAAATTTTACGTCGGATGTTGAAAGGATCGTATGGCGAGGTGTTCATATGTCCACTGTAATTGACTTTTCTATACATTATATTAATATAAAGTAAAGACCTAGCCGACAAAATGTTGTCTATAAATGTTGTAAAGCAATAAAACATACAACAAAAATGAATGAAATAAACAAGAATCCTACAAAGTATTTCGTAATGTGTCTAAATTATTTTTCGAACAGATCATGTGACTAGCACCTTAGAGATGGTTGCTTTGCTTAGCAAAAACTACACCTGAGAACGCAAGATAGCTTAGGTTCAAAGAAATTCTGAATATCTTTCAAAAGCTTCAAAATAACTGAGCTTGAACCGAGAATTGAACACGAACAGTGGCAAGATATACAGTATATAAATATGGCGGAAAACACTCAGGTGACTTGAAGTTCTGTTTTGAGACCCCCAATTTGGCCAAATTTCAAAATTGTCCTATATGCATGTGTGATACGTCATTGGAAAGCTTAAAATCTCAATTTTCTGGGGGAAGAAAAATTTTATACAGGGGGGCATTTAAAAAAAAAAAAAAATTAAACCGCAAAACCCTAACTGGAGGTGAGAGCACGCGAGAGCAGAATTAAGATGCCATGATTTTAACGAGATATTATCGCGTACTTACCTCGTTTTGATCCAAAAACTCCATTTAGCATGTATCACCGAGTGTCAAGACAAAGCTGTGAATGGCCACAGCTGGATTTTTGGGGGATTTTATGGGTGAAACATGGTAATATAACAAGGGTCGCGATGCAGAAATCGCAGACATCGAGGAGTGGTTGAGATTTTCATTTTCATATATCTATCCTTTTAAACGTTTTTTTTCTTTTTTTTTTTTTCAATTTTTCTTTGTTTGGATCGATTATTTATCATCTAAATATTGGGGAAAATCTGACAGTAACGAAAAAAATATTATCAAGCGATAGTTATGAGGTAGATATCTATGACTTTTTAACAGACGCATATTTTTTCATTGTGACGTAATTTGTTTAAAAGTTTAAAATATGCGAGTGAATAACTTTTTTAAGTTGTTTTTTTTATTTAAAAAAAATATTATACATCATTTAATGAGCTAAAAATGACAAACATTTCAAATAATAAATACGATTACTTACCTTTTTATGGCTGGGTTGAAACAAAAACGGTTGCGTGACGTCTGAAAACGGGGGTTCCCAGGGTAAAACGGACAAATTAAAAATAGTTCAGGGGCTTAATGCACCATGAATCTGCTATGGCAGCATAAAGACTTATTGTTCGAACAAACACAACAGTTGTTTTGGCCTAAAATACAGCAGTTTCTTTTAAAGAGGAGTGTTGAGGAGTCTTGTCTGTGTTTTCCACCATGTATATATATATATATATATATATATATATATGCTATAGTGTCTTTTGTTAAACGAGAAATAAATGTGCAAAGGAAACATGGCAAATCATCCTAAAAATGAAACCATCAGCTTCTTGAATGCGCAGTTTCATTTGAACAGGCGCTTTGTTAAATCGGATTTGTTCATTTATGGTTCAAAATGATTTCCTTTTCATAAAAATTCTCAACAAAGTCGCCAACCAAGCAAACCGAATCATTAAATTCCAAATCACAGTCTCTTGCATCTTTGCCTTGACAGTCCCCACAATGCCATCAAATTCCTTTCCACGAACGCTACAAGTAGTAGCATTATAAGCATCTTTCATAATTAAATCATCAAAAGAAAAAAATGCCAAGCTTGCGCCGCTTAACACTCATACAGCGCTGTGTTATTCACATATTTGTCTGTACACAAATGAAGCGCAGATGTATGCAGAAACCGAAGCTCTGAAGTTGTCGTGCAAGGTTTCCAGGTGCTTCTCCTCGTTTCTTTCTCGCTCGAGGACGCCGATGTCGCTGCCCGAGGGGAGGAGAAAGCGTGTTAGGAATCTTCCGATGAATAGTCTGCCACCTGAGCCGCGCCATTTCCCCGAGAGGAGCAGATGAAGAAAAAGCTCTCGGTGATGAAGTACCATTGTGGTCCGTGTGGGCCCGTAGCCTATACTGCTCTCCTGTGAGAAGCTTTCCTTATAATTAGCTGCGGACGCTAATGCAGCTGGGTAAATAGTTTCAAGGGTCATTTGCGACTGTTTTATTTCCCGTGGCGGATCGGATCCACTTTACGTGCCAGTCAATCAATGGGAGTACATCAAATAAAACGACATGCTCGCTCGCCAAGAACTCGTACTGGGTGTGGTCCGTCCAAACACAGTCATGCACAAAAAAAAAAAAAAAAATCTGGAAAAAGATTATTTTATTTATTTTCACGCACGCATCGCCGCCAAAGTCATTTGACACATATTTTCGTTGGATGGCATACAAATGTACTAGTAAATGGCTTTTTATTTAGATGTATGCTAGCTAAATGTAGGTAAATGGCAATAAGCTAGGAAATTTTGGAGTGTACAGAAGTCGACTATAAACCTAATAAATAGTTTTTAAAAATGCATGTGTGATTCATAAGGTTATGTTATATGTATGCTTGATCAGGGGTCCCCAACGACCGGGTCACCGGTCCGTGGCCGATATTCTGGCCGATTGACTTTGGCCTGTGCCGCTTAACACACCATTATCCCTGTCTACTCTAGTTATACAACTACAGAATGGGAGGTCGTCATTGAAATGCATTGATTGGACTGTTAGCGGTACATCTTGTTTTGTATATCGATGTGCGATTGGCCTCGATAATAACGTATTACGTAGGTCGTCGCCCATCACAGTTGTTCCCGGAAATAATTAGCCCCCACACTAGAATGACTGAAAAACACGTCTTTGGACAGATTTTTTACGGGAAAAGGGAACCTCACGAGCCAGAAGATGAGCCGACAACCTCGAAGAAAACAAAATCTATGTTACTTCCCAATCACTAAAGACCCACAAACTGCGAAGGAGTGGATTCGTGACCCGTATGTGGATAAACCAAGTGAATCGAGCATGTCTGTGCAACGGGAATATCAGCTTTTAGAGATCGCAAATCATGACAACCTTAAACGTACATTTGAGACAACAACTCTACCGAGGTTCTGGATTAAAGTCATTTCGGAATATCCTGACATACCTAGGAGAGCACTGAAACAAACGAAACAAGCTCAGGCGTCCCACTGATTCAGCGGGTGAGTTTTATTTTCCCTGCACTTAACACGACGGGGCTTAAAACAAATGTTATTTTATATTTGCTGTATTTTTCTGCCGACATTGCCGGTGTTCTGACAAATTTGGCATGCGCGTAAAGTTAAAAATGACCGCGAATGCAGCGATTCCAAAGTACACACTACAAACTTTCTTTAAAGAAAGAAGTATCAACTTATGTTTGCCATGTTAGCTGCGTATAACAACTGCACGCAGCTCTCTCACTTAACGACTTCGCAGTGTCGTTAAGCATTAATTTACGCCATTTTTCGTGTTGCACATGTATGTTTATGATGTAAATAGTTTTTTTAGCACCGTTGGATAACATTGAGAGTCCAACTGAATATAAAAGAGGGCTTCTTTTTACCGCTACAAAAGCTTTGGGAGCAACATTTTATAAGGGTGCAAAATTTGACAGAACACCGGTCCGTGGAAAAAAGACCCAAATCACACCGGTCTGTGGTGAAAAAATGGTTGGGGACCCCTGTGCTTGACCACTTGTTGCTAGGCAGTTTTAATAGGGCACAATGCTAACTGCCCCTCTAGGTTATTTTTTTTCCTTAAAATATATTAAGGTGGACAAAATTGGGTCATAAAAATGTATTTTAGAGGTGAAAATTATTTTTTGTAAATATTCAAATTCACACTCTGCCAAAGAAGTGATTTTATGTTTTTCAGCAAATGATTGCTGCTAACCCAAAAAGAAATACTGAGATGAAAAAAATGTCAAAAAATTTACCGTATTGGCCCTAATATAAGACTGTGTTTTTTGCATTGAAATGAGACAGAAAAAGTGGGGGTCGTCTTATGTTCGCAGTCTAGACATTATACCCATTCACGACGCTAGATGGCGCCAGATATCATTGAAGCGATGTTCTGTCATGACAGATCTCAGCTACTCTCAAGTTTAACCAGTTTGCATTATTTTATTGCAATGTTTTTCCTTATTCAGATTTGTTCCAAGACTACAGTTACAGTTAGACTTCATTTTGATGGCTAATGCAGTTATTGCAATTTTGTTGTTGTTATTAACATTTCAAAAACCAGAAGCCATTCATTTACGAATGTGATTGCACTTTAGTTTACATATTTCAATGTTCAGATATTAAGATTTGAATGAGGCAAAATAACATGTTTTTTTTCTCTCAAATATATTGTCATAAGCATTTGTTTCAGATGTGCTGAAATTATTTTCTGTATAAAAATTAATTTGGTGTTCAAAAAGTTTTTTTTCAAACTTGAGTCTTAAAAAAGAGGGTGTCGTCTTATAATCAGGGCCGTCTTATATTTGAGCTAATACTGTAATATTCTGGAAAAAGTAATTCTTTTACATAAAAAGAAAAAAATAGACGTGATTTCATGTGTTTTAATGCGTGATCGCTATCAACCTTCCCAGTTCACATGGACTGGACACCTATCACCATAAATGGTAGTGAATGAGTTAAAGAAAACTAACAGTAACCTTCTGCATCAGTGCGCATCCAGAATGAGTTAAAAAAAAAAAACAGATGTTACTGTAAATCCTCTGCTACAGGAACAGTCTGCTTTAAAGGCAATGCTAACCGACCCGTCGACACGCTGCCGCTTCTTAGCAGAGACCAGCCTCGGGCTTGAATATTACATGCTAATTTTTCTTGGAATATATTCATCATCTTTTTTTAAAATGCGTAATAGCTTCATTATCATAATTGTTTTCTTCCTCCCTGGCGCACAAATAGCTGTGAAATCTGAAGTTTCATGCGGTAAAGAAAGATTCTTTTATTGGTTTGACGAGAGTTTCGGTATGCCAATCAATTTGACGAATGATTTTTGATTGGTGATCGGGATATTTTGACAGATTTGTTATTATCACCTGAAACTGTTCTTTTATAAAATAGAAAAATGTGATATGGCTTCTCTAAAATCTTGACCGTTGCGTAGTTTATGTCTCACGCTTGATGATTGATCGTGAATTGATGATTGTGATATTTGGACAGACTTCTTAAACACCCGGAAAATGGTTTTTTTAACACGAGAAATGTAATATGGCTTCTCTAAAAAGCAGAGGTGATTGCTCTAAGACTGTAAAGGAAGCTCAGCGTCGCATAAAATGGTCAAATCTGGTGATGTTGTGTGTACATGACCAGTTTAGAATCAACTTCTTTACTTGGTATGACGCGGCTTTTTTTTCATTCAGTCACACAGCTTCACAGTGCTTTAAACAGTGTGGGCGCTGAGCGTCTACAGAGTTGAGAGTGCGTTATTCCACTGCAGCCAAACAAGATAAGTCATTCGATGGGCTCATCCTGCCCATCGGAGGCCCAGCATCTCTAGGGGGTCTATGGGGCAGTGGGCGGGATTCGGCTTGCCTGGACACTCATCATATCTGCACGATGATTGTCTGAGACGGAATACCAGGGGTGTTTTTTGGCAGCCCTTTTAATTTCTATCTTAGTCTTTTGGATGAAAATACTTATTAGGGCACAGAGTGATGCCAGGGGTGGCGCGTGTGACCTCGGGGAACATGCTTTTTTTGCCGTACTAGAATAAAGTGTACTTGCACATTCACTCATTGGGTGGCAGTGGCGCTCTCATTTTCAAAGTGCGCGCAGTATTTTTGAAGTAAGCAAGAGCGCACGGAAGAGACTCATGAATGAAGAGCTGGAGAGCTGTGCGCCGTATTCGAAAGCCGTCTCACGTAGCAACCCACTGTCTTCTCCGGTTCTCACGTGTCCGCCCGAAAAGTGCCATTTTCGGCTTGGGATCGTCACGACGACCGCCCTCACCTACGGTTCTCCCTCGGCCGCCGTGAATGCGCTTTTTTCGGGCCGTTTGGCTTTTGGCCTTGACATTTTTAATACAGTGGTAGACGACGAAAGACCACTGTTTACTGTGTCTAAAAATGATTATAGCGGACAGCCGGAAGCCAAATCAATTAAGACGCCACTTAAAGACATTAGACCCCAATCTCATTGATAAGCCGCTTGGTTGTTTTTCAGCGAAAACGTGCCGAATATTGCCAACAATCGTCCCGCTTTGTCAGTGTTATATCAGTAAACCAGTGAGCACTGTTAGCATGCTCAGTGCAATATACCCCACATCATTGCAAACAGGAGGTGATACTGGAAGCAGCGAAAATAAAAACTGTCCTTCTGTCCAAAGACACTTTTTTCCCCTTCTTCTTCTGTTCAGTTTTGTTTTTTCGGTCAAATTTTTTGGCATATTGTCCTCTTGAGTTAATGTTTCTAATCAATTTGAATTTGTTAGTATTTACTGATTTTATTTTTCAGTATCAAATGGTCAAAAATGTACCTTGAGTGTATTTTTACAGTTTGGATGTGACTTTTTTTTTTTTAATTCAGGCAAATTGATGCGTGTTAAGTCTTTTCTGTTACAGACATAACAATGTTAATAAAGTTATACTTTATAAGTTGATCTGTTATTTTCTCTAATAGAAAAAAAGGATACAATGTGAGGCAGAGGCGTACTTATAATAGTAATAGACAAATAATACTATTTACAGTGGCGGCAGAGTTTGGGGGGGGGCGCGAAACATTTACGTCTTCCTTGGGGGGGGCATAACAGAAAATAATTGAGAAGCACTGGACTAAGAGGACCAGTCTGGAGAGCTATGTCGCAACACCCACTTGCAAATGACTTGTTGAAAAGGTTCAGCATTCACACTGCACCAAGCGAACTAGCCCCCTCCCCACTCCCTGCTGGAAAAATGGGGGGAAAAAAACAACAACAAAATTTAGCCTCTGGAGCAGGCATTTGTTTCCTTAATACTGTAACAACAAAAAGGAAGTCACCAGCTTCATCAGGTTTTTTTTATCTTTTATTTTAGAACTTGTGCAACACAACACAGATACTATCCACTGTAGGCGATGCCAACAACAACAGAACATAGAAAGTTAAAGTATCCTGCCCCACTCTTCCGCATCTCACACACGGTGCGCTCAGGGACAGCATGCAAAACACAACCGCCACATCGAAACCCGATTCTGTGTATCAAACGCAACTGCTTAGCGCAGCACAACATTTGGCCCTGTTCAATCATCTGTCTGTTTGCCATTGTTGATTTTGAATAGCGTGCGCTGTACTTCCACTTCCAAGGATGCACTGCGTGTAGCGTCACAGCTTTGAGCACCACAGTTCCATATTGTGACGCTCCTCACAAAGTAGCAAAAGTCCACCCTGCTCCAGTTGGATTCACAGGTGAAGCAGGGTGCGCTTAAAGCGGACTGAGACCCATGATTTTTGAGCAGACCAAAGTTAGTTTGTTTGGTCCGAAATGGAGTTCCCGTTCACATTTAAAAAACAAAGCGGACTATCTGAGAAAAAGAACCCTGGTCCATTTAAAACAGACCGAAGAGTGCTAGAGTGAAAGCGCCCTTGGTCTTAGTCATTTTTAGTCATTTCAAAATGTGTTCGTCTTCGTCAAAATCTCAAACAAATCAGTTTTGGTCAACAGTTACTCAAAATATTTTCATCTCTAAAATAAAGTTTTAGTCCAAAAATCAATACAGGTTTCCAACAATTTGGAATGGACTTAGACAGACTAGCACTTATTGTAGCGTCTAAAAGGATAACGGCAACTTTTTAATGATAAAACACACTTAGCAGGAAAGCAGTACATTATTTTCAATTAAACCCAACTAGAAGCCACAAACTGTATGTAAAAAAAAAAAAGTTGGCCAAGTGTTTTAGAGGATGCTCGCCAAGCTTAAGTTGATGCTAATGCTAACGCGAATGCTATGCTAACACGGCAAGTTACATTCAATGTGTGATGATGAAAACGGGCAGGTATAATTCATTTTACCTAAATATTTCAAGCCAAAGTTACACTAATCTTATCCATTGATTTTTTTTTTCACAACTTTTCAAAGTGCATGCATGTTGCCATTCAATACAATAATTTCCTTGAATTGTCCACCAAATCACTCTTGAGACACTCTTGCCTGCTTGTACAGTGGGGAGAACAAGTATTTGATACACTGCCGATTTTGCTGGTTTTCCCACTTGAAAAGCATGTAGAGGTTTGTAATTTGTATCATAAGTTCTCTTCAACTGTGAGGGACGGAATCTAATACAAAAAAACAGAAATTCACGTTGTATGATTTTTAAATAATAAATTTGCATTTAATTGCATGAAATAAGTATTTGATACATCACAAAAATCGAACTTAATATTTGGTACAGAAACCTTTGTTTGCTCTTACAGATGCCAAACGTTTCCAGTAGTCCTTGACAAAGTTTGCACACACTGCAGCAGGGATTTTGGCCCACTCCTCCATGCAGATCTTCTCCAGAGCCTTCAGGTTTCGGGGCTGCTGCCGGGCAACACGGACGTTCAGCTCCCTCCATAGATTTTCTATCGGGTTTAGACCTAGTGACTACCTAGGCCACTCCAGGACCTTAAGATGCTTCTTACGGAGTCACTCTTTAGTTGCCTTGGCTGTGTGCTTTGGGTCGTTGTCATGCTGGTAGACCCAGCCACGACCCATCTTCAGGGCTCTCACTGAAGGAAGGAGGTTGTCAGCCAAGATCTGGCGATACATAGCCCCATCCATCCTCCCCTCAATACGGTGCAGTCGTCCTGTACCCTTGGCAGAGAAGCAGCCCCAAAAAATGATGTTTCCTCCTCCATGTTTCACGGTTGGGATGGTGTTCTTAGGGGTGATACTCATTCTTCTTTTTCCTCCAAACACGACGAGAAAAGTTTAGACCAAAAAGTTCCATTTTGGTCTCATCCGACCACATGACCTTCTCCCATTGCTCCTCTGGATCACCCAGATGGTCAGTGGCAAACTTCAGACGTGTCTGGACATGCACTGGCTTCAGCAGCGGGACCTTGCGTGCGCTGTAGGATTTTAATCCATGATGGCATAATGTGTTTCTGATGGTTTTCTTCGAGACTGGGGTTCCAGCTCTCTTCAGGTCATTGACCAGGTCCTGTGGTGTAGTTCTGGGCTGATCCCTCACCTTCCTCATGGTCAGTGATGCCCCACGAGGTGAGATCTTGCATGGAGCCCCAGAACGAGGCAGATTGATCGTCAACTTGAACTTACTGCATTTTCTAATAATCGCTTCAACAGTTGTTACCTTCTCACCAAGCTGCTTGCTTATTTTCCTGTAGCCCATCCCAGCCTTGTGCAGGTCTATTATTTTATCCCTGATGTCCCTACACAACTCTTTGGTCTTGGCCATTGTGGAGAGGTTGGAGTTTGTTTGTTTGAGCATGTGAACAGGTGTCTTTTATACAGGTAACAAGTTCAAACAGGTGCAGTTACTTCCGGTAATGAGTGGAGAACAGGAGGGGTTCTTAAAAAAGAACTAAGAACCGAAATATTTACTGTTTGGTAATGTATCAAATTCTTATTTCATGCAGTTAAATACAAATGTATTATTTAAAAATTATACAATGTGATTTTCTGGATTTTTGTATTAGATTCCGTCCCTCACAGTTGAAGAGAAAGTATGATACAAATCGCAGAACTCTACATGGCTTGCAAGTGGGAAAACCAGCAAAATCGGCAGTGTATCAAATACTTGTTCTCCCCACTGTATGTAGTAAAACCTTTGTCCTGTTTCCACCTAAATCCAGCGTTAGAATGCAGCGTATGTTTGAGTTTATCACAGTGAAAGACAACTCAATGTTCTGCCTGGGTCGGCCCCCAACAGGAAGGCGTGGCGCAAAGTCTGTGGGAGCTGTCTTGTCAAGGGATGGTGGAGTCTATGGTGCTTGTTAGTATTTTACGTATAAATTAAGGGACACATTGTATGACATAGGCCGAAACTGAGCTTCCCCTGCTTGAAAGAACAGCATTCGCCACTGGTAAAAATGTGTCCACCGCAAAGCCGATATCTTTCTGCGCCAAGTGTCTGATCCAAATGTGGTGAAGAGTTGCTAGGTGTCACCCGGGTCTATTAGCTAAAAAATGAGGGGCAAACATTTTCCATCTTCCTGGCTTGTGCATGCACTTAGAACGGACTTGGCATCTTAAATCCAAGCCCGAGCTCATTTTCAATGTGATTGGACTGGGAGCTGATGGGGCAGATATATTGCTCTATTAAACACCAGCGTCTGTCTTACTGGCCCAGAGGACCGAGAAACATCACGGTCCTCATCAGGAAACCTCTTCACGCCTCGGCTATGACTTTTACTAAAGGCCACTTTCGATAAATGTCACGCTCCAAACATTGGTAAACATTTTTTTTTGTACTTTGATCGGATGGCAAAGAGGGGCAGTTGGGGTCTTACTGTACATGGTCGGGTTTCTTGACTGTTCGCTGCAGTGTTCCACTTAGAGAGCAGAAGCAGTAAACACTTGGATGGTTTTCCCTGCGGTGATGATAATATTTACACGCAGCGCTATGGAGACCTGCCCTTTCCTTTCTTTCGCACTCATCCAAACATTGTCTACCAGCCCCTCGTTCTACCTTTGCCCCCTCCCAACCTAGAGCCACCGTTGAAGAACAACCAAAAACAGGGACAAGGAATTAAATATGAGCATAAAAGATTTTATTCTGTTAAGGAAATAACAACAAAAATTGGAAGGACAAATGTCACTTGGCCAATAATGAGCGTTGAATTGAGTTTATCACTTGTAGACGTCCCATCCATTTAAAGTGGGAGGGTGGCAGCGAATGAACGAACTTTCTACTGTTTCCTCTTTTGTCCTTGTCAAATAACAATATGGCGAAACACATAAGTTAGGGTAATTTTGTGTGGACTGACGAGGAGGTAAAGCTGTTGCTTAACACAGGGGTCCCCAACCCTTTTTAAACCACGGACCGGTGTTATTTGGGTCTTTTTTTTTTTCACGGACCGGTGTTCTGACAAATTTCCCAACCCATCAAAAATTGCAACGATGCGGTTCTGCGCACGCGTGTAACGCTAAACATAGCCGCAAAATGTGCAAATGCAGCGATTCCAAAGTAAACACTACAAACTTTCATGAAAGAAAGTAATATTAACTTACGTTTAATCATGGAAGGACTTGAAGAAAAAGTTATCCTCGGATACATCCTGCCATGTTAGCTGCACACAACAATTGCACACCGCTCTCACCATTAACGACTTCGCCTTGTCGTTAAGCATTAATTAAGAAGCCCGCTTCACAAAGATACGATGTTGGAAATTGTAGCAAGGTTTTCAATGCTCTCGTAGCGATGTCAGGATATTCCGGAATTACTTTAATCCAGAACCTCTGTAGAGTTGTTGTCTCAGCACCATGAGAATACAGTAATTTCTTCATCAACAATGGTGAGCTAAAAGTTTAATTTTTGATTGAAAATTTTACCAATTATATTAAAACGAAAACATTAACAGGGGTTTTAGTATAAAATTTTTATAACTTGTACTAACATTTATCTTTTAAGAACTACAAGTCTTTCTATCCATGGATCATTTTAACAGAATGGTAATATTAATGCCATCTTGTTGATTTATTGTTATAATAAACAAATACAGTACTTATGTACAGAATGTCTAATGCATATATCCGTCTTGTGTCTTATCTTTCCATTCCAACAATAATTTACAGAAAAATATGGCATATTTTATAGATGGTTTGAATTGCGATTAATTACGATTAATTAATTTTTAAGCTGTGATTAACTCGATTAAAACTTTTAATCGTTTGACAGCCCTAAAATTGGAGCATTCTCACCACCTAATGTTCCGGAGTACGGATGTCAGTTGCCAACCAAAACTAACTTTTGCATTGTCAACTGTTTAAACGGCACGACAGGGGGGCGTTTTCAAATTTTTGCGTTTTCAGCCACCCGAAACGCCGTGTAAGCTATAGGGCTCTCTGGAAATGTTTTTGCATTGTCACCCTTGTTGCCATTGTCGTATAAATGGCCCATAAAATCAAGACTGAACCAAATGACCTTTAATGGACTAAAGTCTCTTTCACATACACCCGAACACCGTTCAAATCCCGGGATTTAAACGGGCAGCCCTTATATGTGAAAGCAATTTCCCGGGTTGACTGCAACGAAGATGACGGCAACATTTACCGAGTCGCGTCTTAGTATAATGTCCGGGACTTTCCAGGGAAGCGGTGGCTGTGAAAGCAGGCATTAAATTCATGGGTCACAGCACGATGGCTCATGACGTAAATATCATGGCGGGCCGATCGTCACTTCCTCTTTCTTCGCAGTAAGACGAAAAGTGGTAAACAAACATTGCAATTATCAACATACCAAGCTGGAAATAGTTAAATTAAACTGAAAACATAAGGACATTAAATTGCTACTGGATCGTAGAGCCTAGGAATAGAGTCCATCGTCCATCTTTGGAAATCTGACGTTTATTTTGTTGCCGATGTTAGGGTCCGCAACAGCAGAAACAAGGTTGTACCTCAAAGCAGATAACAACGGAGGGAAGCGTTCAAGGGTTTATTAAATACAAACAAATATACACAGGATCGCGGAAAAGGGCGAATAATACAATGGGTCCATGACAGTTAGTCTACGGGGATCAATAATACAATAATACTAACCTAAGCGGTAGGCAGAGAACCGATAAGACAACAAAACAAATACACTGAAATAGCAGTACAATGTAGGGAATTTCAAAACAAGTGCGACAGACATACAAGCTAGCAAATACAAGGTACAAGAGTACAAGGTGTCGAATGGTGCCCAGCAAGTTAATATCTCGGCACCCTTCTCTTGGATCGCCTGGTTTAAATACAGTCAAATAAAAATACAGGCTCTGTAACAAAACACGATCTGACCAACAGAATGTGACAGCCGATGCTGACCAAAAACGACCTAATGTACGGGTTATAAAATCGCGCCAGCAGCTCTCCCCACACAGAGTGGGCAATACGGGACAAGTCTGTGAAAGTGTCCAGCCCGCATCATTCCCGGGATATCTCTCCATGTGTGAAAGCAATGACGCGAGTAAATCCCGCGTCACCTTACATGGGAATTTACCGGGATATGTATGTGAAAGGGGCTCAAGACTGGTCTTACTTTTACTTGCTTACTTCAGAAGATGAACAGCAATAGCCAAAACTGCATGAGCAAGGAATTGTAGTCGTTTCTAGAATTTATGGATCTATAACTTACAATATTTGACTCAGGGCTGGAAATGTCTAAACAGTATTTAAACCTACTTTGAAAGAAACATTACCCCTCATTTGAAGATGGAACAGCTACACTAATACCTGCAGCAACTGGATGTGAAATGCAGTATTTTCAAGTTGAAAATGCGATTATATTCGACTTTACTCTGTTCTCCACATTTTACTGCCGTCAGCAAGAAGAAAATATTATCCTTCACATACTTCGGAAGATTAACAGTCTTTTCTTGACTCTGTGACTCGGCAATTGATCATATTTCACTTTAAGGTAGTATCCCTCTCCATTGACTTTCTCTGGGAACAACAGCAAAAAATGTAGAAACGAATGATGTCTAGCTACTGAATTCAGAATGTTCGTTGTCTCTACATGTTTTTGCTGTTCTCGCAGGAATAGGGAAGTGAAATAAAGACTTCTCCAGTTCGATAGGACTAGAAATGCCCCATTGCGAATGAAATAGTACTTAGTTTTAGCTACAAACAGATCATGTTGACATACGGTATCGTAAAAAATCTTCAAGATACAGAGAATTGCACCAAAACAACTTTGAGACAGGTTGTAAATTGGATTAATGCTAACAATGAATCCACTGGTCGCTATCTGAAGCGTCCTAATGAGCTCACTGATGGACCGATAACGACGCAGAACTCTTTCAAGTGCCGTAACTCGGCAGCCGTCTACGTCCTCAAAAAACTCCAGTCATTTATGGCTAATCATGCGTGGCGATCACCCGCTGATCCGCATAGTCGTTTCGCACTCGGTTGTCCTTGTCAACCGTCTTAATCTGTGGGTTTAGGCGCCGGACGAGGGGATTACCGTGGCCTCTGCCGCGAGCCACGAGTGCTCTTGGCCGAGCAGGTTTTTTAATCACAAGTGTGTCGAACACCGACTGGGTGAGAGTTTGAGAGTGCATGCGGTAAACAAACATAGGCAATTATGCCTCAGCACGCATTAAGGAAATATGAAAGACGTTTGCCTCATAGGAAAAGGAGAAGGGGAGTAAAGTGGATGTTCCACTTAAACTCTTGAGGCAAAGCATTGTTCTTGACATCAGACTGGCACACTAATGCTATACCCTGTTGTTTTTTGGCTTCCCTTCAAAGAAATCGGCCTCGGATGTTGGCTCTTTTTGTGGCGCATTTAAGTTAGACAATACATGCACAACACTTCATCAAAAGTCACTTTCTAGATCACTTGAGGCCAAGCCTACACACTTGAACATGATTGTACCTTTAGGGCTAAAATGACTTGTAGCGTTCAAGTGTTCAAGGTTTGTACACCCTTGACACTTGACTTTTATGGCTTGGGATCATACTTGAAGCTTTATAGTCCTGGACAGGGTACTTTAGAATACGGTAATTAGTCCTTTGGGGTAAAGTTTAGTGCAGATTGTAGCTGTGGTCATGCTTTGACATTCTTATTAACAAGTGCTGGTTGAGAAATGGTATGCTAATGTCATCCCTGGAAAGTTTGGGTGGGGGGGGGGTTGAAACCAATAAATTGTCTTTTTGGTGTACTGGACATTTGAGAAATCTTAGCAATTTTGGAAAATATAGCATGTAGGATGTAAGCATGTGCCGGTATAAGATTCTGACGGTATGATAACCTTAAGCAAGGATATCACGGTTTCACGGTATCACTGTATTGCAATTACAGATCTAAGATGTGTTACTAAACTCGAAACTAACTACCGTATTGGCCCGAATATAAGACGGTGTTTTTTGCAATGAAATAAGACTGAAAAAGTGGGGGTTGTCTTATATTCGCAGTCTAGACATTATACCCATACCCGCTAGATGGCGCCAGATATCATTGAAGCGATGTTCTGTCATGAGAGATCTTAGCTACTCTCAAGTTTAACCAGTTTGCATTATTTTATTGCATTGTTTTTCCTTATTCATATTTGTTTCAAGACTACAGTACAGTTAGACTTCACTTTGATGGTTAATGCAGTTATTGCAATTTTGTTGTTTTATCACAATTGGTTTATTTACATTTCAAACACCAGAAGCCAGTCATTTACGAATGTGATTGCACTTAAATTTACATATTTAAATGTTCAGATATTAAGATTTGAATGAGGCAAAATAAAAAATTTTCAGCTTTTTCTCTCAAATATATTGTTATAATCATTTGTTTCAGATGTACTGTAATTATTTTCTGTATAAAAATTAATTTGGTGTTCAAAAAGTCTCTTTTCAAACTTGAGCGTTGAAAAAGAGGGGGTCGTCTATAATCAAGGCTTTCCTATATTCGGGCCAATACAGTAACTAAACTGAGATATTATAAATCAAATGAAATGACAGTGTTTACTAACATTTAATTTTGTATAAATGCGAAATCATATTGGAGGTAGGGTTGTTCCGATCATGTTTTTTTGCTCCCGATCCGATCTCGATCGTTTTAGTTTGAGTATCTGCCGATCCCGATATTTGCCGATCCGATTGCTTTTTTTTTTTTTTTTTTGCTCCCGATTCAATTCCAATCATTCCAGATAATTTTTCCCGATCATATACATTTTGGCAATGCATTAAGAAAAAAAATGAATACAACTCGGACGAATATATACATTCAACATGCAGTACATAAGTACTATATTTGTTTAATTATGACAATAAATCCTCAAGATAGCATTTACATTATTAACATTCTTTCTTTGAGAGGGATCCACGGATAGAAAGACTTGTGACTTTGTATATTGTGACTAAATATTGCCATCTAGTGTATTTGTTGAGCTTTCAGTAAATGATACTGTAGCCATGCCCAACTGCATGGTGGGAAGTGGAACCATGACTGTGCGGAGTGCTACCAATTGATATATCTTCTCTGCATTGGGAAATAACACAAGGGGTTAAGAAAATCATCAATTGCTACCTTGCTTCCCCACATTGCTTCCCATGATATTTCTAATTGTAGGGAGAGGGATTGTAAGGCTTTAGCCAATTAAAAAGAGGCTCCAAAGGCTGCCAAAATTCACTCTACTCATTTTACGCTGCCTTTTATCTCTCTATGTAGGTAAAACGGCGCCATTACAGATTGAGCGCGACATTGCGTGAGTGGGTCGTGCAGCACATGCATTAATTGCGTTAAATATTTTCACGTGATACATTTTTTTAAAAATTACCGCCATTACCAGGATAAATTTGATAACCCTACCTTAAGCCTAAACTAAAGACTCTGGATGAGGGTAACATATTATGTCTGTAACGTTGAATACAATTAGAAAACAATTAAAAAATATATACTGTATATACAGTATATTAAAAAAAGGCATGGCCGATATTTTTTTGCCGATTCCGATACTTTGAAAATGACGTGATCGGACCCGATCCTAATTGGAGGTATTGCCTCCTCGGCAGCCACCCTACGCAAATATGTTTAACACGTCGGTTGGCCCCCCCTGTGAGCCGCGGCCATCGGTAACCTAGCTGAAGTATTCCCATACCAGCGATTTCGTTTTCTTCGATGGGGAAAAAAGTCCAGGAGTTTCACCTCCTCTAGCCATAGTATAGCACAGCTGACTTACTGACACTGAGCGACAACCGTTGGTAGAGGGTTGAGCCTTACAGCTGCAAGCAAGGGATTTCTCCGTGCATTTTTGGGACACAAAAAATAGCTAATACCTTAGGGACGGTATGACTGAAAATTTTTGCGGCTTTTAAACCTTGACATTTTCATACTACAGTATACCTTGAAACCGGTAATCGGCACATGCCTAGTCGGATGGGTACAAAACTGATTGAAAAACAAAATAATGTGTGTCAGAGAATGTCACTTGAAAAGTTTTCAGGACCCAAGAAACAGATTTCCTAGACAGACAAGGCATTTCAAGATTTGTTCAAGGCTATTACTCAGGTGCGACTGCCCGTTTATCACTTTTTTAGCTTCAATGGAATTTGTTCTCTTTGTTCTTGACTACCTGCCCATCTCTAGGCCTAATTTAGCTTCCACCTAGCTGCGTTTGAGAGCCTTCCAAAGCCTTAAAGCGCCTCCGTTCTGATTAGCGTTTCAGGAAAGCCCCCCCACCAACCCACCTACCGAGCTGAAAAGGCTCGTGAGTTTAATTATCGCGACTAATTAGTGTTATGAGTGCGGCGCGACCCCCCGTGCGATCTCATTGACCCCGAACCATCTGCACGCGTGTCGCTCCCGTTGGCTGTCAAGCAGTGCGAGCGCCCTGCTAAAAAACACAGCCTGAAGAATCACACTGTATGAATAGTACCTTCATGCACATAGAAGAAGGCCAATATAATTAGGTGGCAATATAAAAGGTATGATGGATGGCGCTACACGAAAGAACGGGAAACCTTCCTCATTTTACCCGCAGAAGAACACTTTTAGGACATTTTATCTATTTTTTTTTTCATAAAGACAATGCAGAGTGGCTGCAAGACGGATGGAGAGCAGCCTCTTTAGAAAAGGCCACAAAGCAGAGCACCATTGCCGCTTTTTTCTTTCCGGTCGGGGCCGTGCAAATTGGATGGTGTCTTTTTTAGAGGTGAAAAAAAGTAAAAGGCTTTGTCACATTACGCCGGAGATCAAAACGGGAAGGGAAAAAGACGGAGCGGTGCTGGAGAAACTCCCCTCGGAGCGCTGGCCTCCGCTGGCGTAATGGCGGCGACGTTCGCTTTTTCATCATATGGCCGGAAAATGGGATTTAGCAAACTGTTTTTCAGGAGAGGGAGAGGGAGACTAACCTTGATGGCTCACCTTCACAATACAACAAAGTTCCTCTCCTGGTCCCCCTCCCCGGCCGCCGCTCGTAAAATCAGCCACAAATCACTAGCGGTGTCATTAAGCAAGGATTTTATTCCATTCATCACTCGGAGCATCCTCCTTACAGCTCGTCTGCCTTTTGACCAAGAAGCGGAACAGCCTTGTTCCTTGACTTTTTTTTTCCACGGTCAACTTTTGAACAAAGTGCTAAGAAATCATTTTTAGCGGATGTGAAGGAAGTACTTAAGGCAGCCTACGCTGTTTTTCGACAAATGCCGCCTTAAAGCCTCGACTATCCTGAGGAATAAACACCAAACCAGATGCATTTTTCCCTTTTTCAGTTAAACCCTTAAGTGTAACATTTTTTTTTTGTAGGGATAAGATGGAAATTAGGGCATACCTGTCAACCCGAGGCCATTGGCAATCTTACAAATAGTGGCGTATGCCCTTACAAATTGGTGACTAATCTTACGTTTTATATAGCGTGCAATATGAAACAAAAGTAAAACTCACTTTTTAAAAATAATATGAATTTATTGGTAATATTGTCACATACAGTGGGGCGAAAAAGTATTTAGTCAACCACCAATTGTGCAAGTTCTCCTACTTGAAAAGATTAGAGTAATTGTCAACATGGGTAAACCTCAACCATGAGAGACAGAATGTGGGAAAACAAAAACAGAAAATCACATTGTTTGATTTTTAAAGAATTTATTTCCAAATTAGAGTGGAAATTAAGTATTTGGTCACCTACAAACAGGCAAGATTTCTGACTGTCAAAGAGGTCTAACTTCTTCTAACGAGGTCTAACAAGGCTCCACTCTATCTGTATTAATTCATTATTATCGTATTATCATTATCGGTATAAAAGACACCTGTCCATAACTTTAGTTAGTCACACTCCAAACTCCACTATGGCCAAGACCAAAGAGCTGTCGAAGGACACCAGAGACAAAATTGTAGCCCTGCACCAGGCTGAAAAGACTGTATCTGCAATAGGTAAAACGCTTGGTGTAAAGCAGGAGTGTCCAAACTTTTTGCAAAGGGGGCCAGATTTGGTGTCGTAAAAATTTGGGGGGCCGACCTTGGCTGACGTTTTTTACGTACAACAATTAGGACTGTCAAAATTATCGCATTAACGGGCGTTAATTATTTTTAAAAATTAATCACGTTAAAATATTTGACGCATTTAACGCACCGCCCCGCTCAAACAGATTAAAATGACAGCTAAGTGTCATTTCCACTTGTTACTTGTGTTTTTTGGTGTTTTTCCGCCCTCTGCTGGCGCTTAGGTGCAACTGATTTTATGGGTTTCAGGCTTCAGCACCATACGGTAATTATTATTGACAACAACAATGGCGAGCTACTAGTTTATTTTTTGATCGAAAATTTTACAAACTTTATTAAAACGAAAACATTAAGAGGGGTTTTAATATAAAATTTCTATAACTTGTACTAACATTTATCTTTTAAGAACTACAAGTCTTTCTATCCATGGATCACTTTAACAAAATGTTAATAATGTTAATGCCATCTTGTTGATTTATTGTTATAATAAACAAATACAGTCCTTATGTGCCGTATGTTGAATGTATATATCCGTCTTGTGTCTTATCTTTTCATTCCAACAATAATTTACAGAAAAATATGGCATATTTTATAGATGGTTTGAATTGTAATTAATTACGATTAATTAATTTTTAAGCTGTGATCAACTCGATTAAAAATTTTACTCGTTTGACAGCCCTAAGAACAATATCTTTAAACAAATTGTAGCAAGCCATTCTGTGCGTCACATTTGCTTTATTATGTTTTTTAATTAATAATTTCAACAATCTCACAACTAGCCTTTGCAGCGTTCTCTTTCGACTCTCGGGCTCTTGCGAAATACTACTGTGAAATAAACTAGCTTCAAGTTGCTTCAATTTCTCACAACGTATCTTCCCTGTGATCTTGTCATACATGTCAGCGTGTCTTGTTTGGTAAAATCGCCTCACAAAATTGGGAGTAAAGGGTCACATGGGGTAATGTTGCTTAGAGTGCTGCTGCCTTTTAGTGGGTAAATGAGGAGCAGCATTTAGTGTGTATGGTACTTGATATGCTGGTAGCAGTACTGCTGACCAATTTATTAAGTCTGTGTGCGGGCCAGACGTTATTGATTTTAGGACAGAGGCTGGGGGCCGGATGAAATTTGACCACGGGCCGCATTTGGCGCCCGGGCTGCACTTTGGACATGTCTGGTGTAAAGAAATCAACTGTGGGAGCAAATATTAGAAAATGGAAGACATACAAGACCACTGATAATCTCCCTCTTCATGCAAGATCTCACCGCGTGGCGTCAAAATGATAACAAGAACTGTGAGCAAAAATCCCAGAACCACACGGGGGACCCTAGTGAATGACTTACAGAGAGCTGGGACCACAGTAACAAAGGCTACTATCAGTAACACAGTGCGCCGCCAGGGACTCAAATCCTGCACTGCCAGACGTGTCCCCCCCTGCTGAAGCCAGTACACGTCCAGGCCCGTCTGCTATTTGCTAGAGAGCATTTGGATGATACAGAAGAGGACTGGAGGAATGTGTTATGGTCAGATGAAACAAAATTGAACTTTTTGGTAGAAACACAGGTCCTCGTGTTTTTAGGAGAAAGAATACTGAATTGCATCCGAAGAACACCATACCCACTGTGAAGCATGGGGGTGGAAACATCATGCTTTGGGGAAAGAATGAATGGGGCCATGTATCCAGAGATTTTGAGTGAAAATCTCCTTCCATCAGCAAGGGCATTGAAAATGAGACGTGGCTGGGTCTTTCAGCATGACAATGATCCCAAACACACAGCCAGGGCAACAAAGGAGTGGCTTCGTTAGAAGCATTTTAAGGTCCAGGAGTAGCCTAGCCAGTCTCCAGATCTCAACCCCATAGTTAATCTGCGGAGGGAGTTGAAAGTCCGTGTTGCCCAACGACGACCCCAAAACATCAATGCTCTAGAGGAGATCTGCATGGAGGAATGGGCCAAAAGACCAGGAACAGCGTGTGAAAAGCTTGTGAAGAGTTACAGAAAACGTTTGGCCTCCGTTATTGCCAATAAAGGGAACATAACAAAGTATTGAGATGAACTTTTGGTATTGACCAAATACTTATTTTCCACCATGACTTGCAAATAAATTCTTTAAAAATCAAACAATGTGATTTTCTGTTTTTTTTCTTCACATTCTGTCTCTCATTGTTGAGGTTTACCCATGTTGACAATTACAGGCTTCTCTAATATTTTCAAGTTGCACAATTAGTGGTTGACTAAATACTTATTTGCCCCACTGTATGACCTGGTGCAATCAAAGAACAATCAATATCTTCAGCTACATCATGATTACTCAAATTTAACAGTGACTTTTGTTATAATTGTATGTAGCACTTTTGGCAATTTCTATCATCTCTTTTGATGGCTGCACTTCATGGCACTTCAGCCTGCAATTCAGTTTGCATTGACGGTGGTTTGTTAGTGTGTCCAATTATAGATTAAAAAGGTCAATTGATAAAATTCACTTACCAATGCAATCTTTGAGTCAGGGAACATTTCTTTTGCTAATTCTGAGAAGTGATCAGCAATAGTTGCAGGCAAATTGTGTTCGGCAACAAATTGGCAGAATAAAATCTCTGCTTTCGTCACTTTTCATTCTGCAGACTGCATCTTTATGACCAGTGTTGTTAATCTTACTTTAAAAAAAAAGTAATTAATTACAGTTACGAATGACTTCTCCCAAAAAGTTATTGAGTTTGTAACTCAGCTACCTGAATGTAAGAGTAATTAGTTACTTGGCAAAGTAACTGGTGTTACCTTTCATGTTTTTTTTTCATTAAAAAAAAATAAATAAATAAAACATAGTAACATTTTCTCTGTTTGGAAGTCATTTAATTTTGTGATTCAACCGTTAAAGTTGTTAAAATTGCTCCTGTTTTTGCATTAGTTCCCTTCTGTCTACTTTCGACATGTGAAAGTTTTAAAACTGTTTCATCATTTAAAGAGTTCAAGTCAAAATTTTGCCGATGGAGGAGTATTTTAGATAAAAGGTTACTTAGGTTTGCTAGGAAGGTTCACTACAACAGAGCCTCTCTGAAAAGTCTACTGCTTTGAGATGGCGGCTGTTTACCAACGCCGGCAAGTGTATCATTTCGCATCTAGTTCATATACAAGTGATATCTAGCGTAGTATCATGTGGCCGTAGTTTGTAGGCTGTCGGCTGCAGTCAGGCATTATTTGAGCCACCTAGCCTAGCTTTGCGTTTGCAACAGCATCACAACTCCCCCTTTTCCACTCCCACTCTTCTTTCTCTGTGTCTGACTTTTCTCGCGTCATTCAACCAACGTAGTAACGCATAGTAACTCACATTGTCTCGTTGCCGAAATGATGGCAAAATCCGAGCGGAGAAAAAAAAACGTAATGCACGAAAAACGTACAGATTTTGAACGTACGGCGTACACATTTAAAAATCAGTGCTCATTTGTACAAATTATGCCGAAACCGTACAACTTGACAGGTATGTTATGGAATTAGAAACTATGGCAGAACAGGAAGGAAAGAGTGGGGGAAGAAAATTTTTTAAATAGATATTTTTTTGGGCAGTTGATTTAATTATCAAGATTATCACAAATGAGATTTTTTGAAAACTTTTTTTTTTGCTATCATGTTTAAAAAATATATATATATATTTTTTCTTTTCAATATTACACAAAATATACAGTGGTACCTCAACATACGATCGCTTCGACACACGATCTTTTCGACATCTGACGTAAAATTTGACTCACCATTTGTACATCCGACGACATGCTCGAAATACGATGATTTAAGACGGCGCCGCAGTTTCTTCGTTTTGCCACAAGACGGCACGGCAGCTTTTCTTGTGAGAGAAATCAACACGAGTTCCAAGAAGGTTAGTGCAGGTGGTGAAAAAAAGGAAAAGGTGACGCTTACGATTGAAGTAAAGATGGAAATGATCGAAAAATATGAGGGTGCTGTGCGTACCCGTGAATTGGCTCGGCAATACGGACATAGAATGTCTACGATCTCGACGGTCTTCCTCCGACCTCCGTTCGCCAATCTTTATAAGTTAAGGTGACAATTACTTTTGTAGAAATATCACTAAAGAAATCGCCAGCCTCCTCAGGTTTTTAAACATTTATTTCAGAACTTGTGTACACAACACGCCTACTATCCGCCGCAGTTGACGCCAACAACAAAACATTAATAGAGAAAGTAAAATCTACCTTTCTCTCTCTGTCATGTCAGTCATGCGGTGCATTCAGGTACAGCACGCAAAACACGTCCGCCACATTAGAACCTGATTTGTTACATTATTACAGGAATTATTGTTTTTATTATTCCGATTTTTATTTATAATTTATTTGTTTTGCTATGTGTATTTGCCATTTGTAATCGTACAAGCAGTATTTATTAAGGATTTAGTGTATGTATTCGGGCTGTGGAATAAATTAATGGAATTATAATGTATTCTTATGGGAAAATCCTGCTCGACATATGACCATTTCGACTTACAAACAACGTCCTGGAACGAATTCCCTTCGTATGTTGAGGTTCCACTGTATTATTTTCATATTTTGCCATTGCCATTATGCCATGTTTGTTCTTAATCTGTATTGTTTGGCCTCAAATTTAAATTAGTGTGAATTTAACTCCTTGGCTATCATTGATGGCAATAGAGACAAAAAATAAAAATAAAAATGGGCTCTGAGGATTAATACATATACATCCCTGGAATATATGAGTCATTCAATAAATATGGTGAATTTTTCGGTATAAGGACTTATTACAGACAGAGCTTACTTTTAAAAAATATTTTTCACCGTAGTCTTCCAGCACTTTCCTGCACTTTTCCCATCCGTGCACAAACTTCCATATTCCCTCAGCGTAAAAATCTTTCGACTGATGCCAGTCGCTCACAACACTGTTGACTTCGTCACTTTCAAACTTCCTGCCATTTTTTCGGCTGAAACAACACCATACACAGTTCACTGTCTCCTATGAATTTCAACTGGTTTGCACCCTTCAGCAACCAAAAAACTTGATAAATAACTGGTGCTCCATCCTGGAGCATGCTTCTTGGTCGGCCATCTTTGTCAATCACCAAAATTGTCAAAGTTCTTTTTTGTTTTTGTTTTTTTAAATCGGCAAAAGAAAAATTAAATCCATGTGAAAAAGAAGTAAAGCAGAACAACAATAGAAATTTAAAAAAAAGCAAGCTTCTATCCTTTCGGATGAAAATACTTATTAGTCTTAAGTCATATTTTAGTCATTTCAAAATGTGTTCGTCTTGGTCTAGTTTTAGTCAACGAAAACTCAAATTTCGTCTAGTTTTAGTCGGCAACTCTCAATGTTTTCGTCTATAAACTACATTTTTTTTTTTCGGTCCATGAACAAATAAATAAATAAATAAATAAATAAAAGGTTTTTAACAATTTCGAATGAACACCACAGACGAGCACATAACTGTATAGTCTATAAGAACATCACCATTTTCATGATGATAATACACACTCAGCAGGAAAACGCACATTATATTTGCAATTAAACTCACCTGGACATCACGAATTGTATGTAAAATGTTTTCCAAGAGTTTAAGACAAAACAGTCATATCGCTAAATGCTAATGCTAAAGCGAACTCTAATGCTAACTTAAACGTACCTGGTATACCAGACTCACCGCTGTTCCAGCGATTGAGTCTGGCAACCGTTCGGCGGATTGTATTCCGAGGGCGGAGCAAGCCACAACAAACAGACAGCGGAGTGGACCAATCAGCGACGGGCAGACGTGACGTTGTTAAAGCGACAAGTAATTAGCGTGGAGAATGGAGACGTTTATTCAACATGGCTAGCGCGAGCCATCTTGACTGTTGTGAATGACTTGTGTCAATGTGTTTGTGGTAATTTAAAACTGGTTTTACCGCAGATTGGAACATATTCTCGGCTCTACCGTTCACCATCTGTGTTGTTGTAGGGACTACTGTCCGCGTGCAAGAGTGACGTTACTCGTTAAGAACACGTCACGCAAATAAACGAATGTGATTGGACTGTTGATTTTGTAGTTGTTCAAGAGGCCGTTAATGGGCTGGGTCCCAGACTACTTCTCACAGTGTTTGAAAAATACAGGGAGAATAGTCTGGCGGTGCCAGGCAAAACGTAAACACTATGCTAATGCTACAGGCTAGTTTAGTGTGTGATGATCACTAAACACAGATCTTTAAAGGCTAAAGCAACATGGCATTTCTAGCCAAGATAAGAAAGCAAAACTTACCAAGCAGCACCTGACACGTTGCACAAAAGGAGCCTGGAATGGGCACAGGTTTACTCACTGTGAGTAAGCGTGTATATGGGGAGGGGGGATGGGTGGAGGGGGTGCAGCACGTCACATGAGTGACACAAACTACACATAATATAAGAAAATATCACACATTGTGAATTTATGACAGAAACTATGGTGAATTTTCATCTCGTTCTCGTGTCGTCAGATGGCAACTGGCATCCATCTCCTTATGTTTTAGTCTCCCAAGACACGTTTTCAGCGCGTCATCATGACCTCATCGTCATGAAAAAAAATTGTTTGACGAAATATTTTCGTTATCATCATTGTTAACGAAAACAACACTGCTTCTATCTGTATTAGAAGTTCTTATACTGAAAAATTCACCTTATTTATTTCATTCTGATTTGTAAACAAATAATGGGGGAGTAGCTATTTTAGTTTAGTTACTGTCCTCACCAAGAAGATGAGAGCGAGTGACTTTTTGAGCCCTCCCTCTCTCTAAGCCCTCTGAAAACAATATACTGTAAGTGCGAAATAAGCTTTTCTGGTGATAAAAACACTATCTTATCTTTAATTTGCTAACCTCCACGTTTTAATTGTGGTTCACACAACATCCAATTAGTTTTGAAAGATCAGCCAAAATGCCCGAAATCTGCACTCACTGAAAGTTAATGTCCAATGTCTTATCAACAAAAGAATGCATGAATTCCCACTCTACAGTATATCACATTTCTATTTGTTTCCTTGCATTGAATGTGAGTGCTGCCAACAGTGCGCTAGTAAATTGTTATTGTGGCACATTGAAGAAGAAGAAGACGTGTCAAATCGCTACCTTGACCCCCTCCGAGCCCCTCCAACAAATCATATTATTTGCTATCAGCCATGAGAGTGGGAGACAGAGAAACTGTTTGCGTGTGCGTGCTTGTGTTTGTGTGCGAATTCACAAGGTTGTAACTCTTTTATGAGCCTGAATCAGAGGTGGAAATATCTGGCCGGGCCTTCAGAAAGCGGATATTTATAGCTTTACTTCTCCGAAAGCTAAAACATAAGGTGAATGCGTACAGTTGCTTACATCAACAATCCACTTTTTGGTGTGTGTTGGGTCGCATTTATGAATGCGTTTTATCACAAATCACACTGATAGAGATGCATTAGCGCACTATCAGGGCTTTTTTTCCAGAGTGTTTTTTGTGGTTTCTGACTCACGCTGAGGTGATGCATGGCTTCTTCCAGCACTTAGGCAGCAACGGTAACATTCATTTCGGGGCGGCTGGGTGGTCCTGTCTATGCCACCAAGTCCAATAAGAACCCCGGCCGGGCTGCCGAGGCTTCGACATTTATCAGCCGTGAAATCAATGACTACCAGCTAGGATCTTAATAGCAAAAAGGAGATCAAGTTTATGTCCTTGGCAGAGGTAGTAAGAGCTCACATAAGCACAACAAATGATGTCACGATGTTTGATAATATAAGAACATGGGTTTAGAATGTTGTCAAAAGTGGGATTTTGCTGATTGAAAATTTGGTTTGATGAACTAAATTTCCATGTTTATTCATTTTAATACTTTGGTGTGGGAGTTGCTTTACTCACGCAGTCGCTCATGAAGTGGTGGACCTACAGTGCCCTCCATAATTATTGGCACCCCTGGTTCAGATGTGTTTTTTTAGCTTCTAATATTTAATTTTTAATTCAAATAATATGGGACCCTAATGGAAAAAAAGAGAAAAATCCAACCTTCAATACAAGTGCATTTATTCAGTGGGGAAAAAAATCCCACATAAAGAAATTATTTGACATCAAATAATGTGTGTCACAATTATTAGCACCCCTGTTGTTAATACTTTGTACAACCCCCTTTTGCCAACAAAACAAGGTCTGGGGACTGAGATGGCCCCCCTGAGATGGGGGAGCTTGATTTTGTGTCTGGTGAACCATTTCTGTGTAGATTTGGCCATATGTTTAGGGTCATTGGTCGTCACTGGGTCTTTCAGAAAGACAATCTTCAGCTTTCGGGCTGAGGGCAACAGATTTCGATTCAAAATGTCCTGGTATTTCAAAGCATTCATGATGCCATGCACCCTAACAAGGTTCCCAGGGCCTTTGGAAGCAAAACAGCCCCACAGCATCACTGACCCACCCCCATACTTCACAGTGGGTATGACCAAAGCACACGGTCCCAGTTGAAGCCTGGGACCGTGTGCTTTGCTCAGATTAGACCAAGATTGAGCTTTTTGGCAACAAACACTCTTAAGTGGGTCTGGCGTGCTACGAAAGATGCGCATGCTGAAAAGCACCTCATACCCACTGTGAAGTATGGGGGTGGGTAAATAATTATTTCTTTATGTGGGATTTTTTCCCCCACTGAATAAATGCACTTGTATTGAAGGTTGGATTTTTCTCTTTTTTTTCCCATTAAGGTCCCATATTATTTGAATTAAAAAAAAAATATTAGAAGCTAAAAAACACATCTTAACCAGGGGTGCCAATATTTGTGGAGGGCACTGTAAATCAAGCCATAGACTTCATAATGATATTGACGGGACATGGGGCGCGCATACAGTTTGCTGAAGACATGTCAACAAAGTACATGGATTACTGGAACCATGTCCTATTGTCTGATTAGACGTCGGGCTTTCTTGTGTACCGTCTTCAGAAGAGGCTTCCTCCTGGGGCCACAGCCATTCACACCAATTTAATGTAGAGTGTGGCGTATGGTCTGAGCACTAACAGGCTGACTCCCCATCTCTTCATTCTCTGCAGCAATGCTGACAGCACTCCTGTAACGAGTCTAATGACATTTTGGAGGGAAAATGACAAGCAGTACTCAATTTGGACATTTAGGAATGTACGTAGTTTCTAAGGGGTGTATTCACTTTTGTTGCCGGGGGTTATTGGCTATATTTTGAGTTATTTTGAGGGGGAAAATAAAATAACTCTATTATTTAAGCTGCACACAGACTACTTTTCATTGTGTCAAAGTGTCATTTTTTCAGTGTTGTCCCGTGAAAAGATATACTTAAATATCTGCAGAAATGCGAGGGGTGTACTCACTTTTGTGATACACTGTATTAAATTTGACTTCATTTTTGCTAGGAATGCTCACAGTAGCACCACATGACCCCATTATACCACTCAGATGTACCAATACGGTCACGTGACCACCCACAAGCTTGCAGTCGGAAGTACTATGATCATCTTTCATCGTCTTTAAAGAACCGTGAAAAACAAACTATTGTAACCTCTCTCCCATTTTTTATCTGGCGCCGATTGACCACGGAAAACCGAAAATATGATCGTTTTAATTTCATGGTACGAAATGTTTTCTCCACTTAATGGCACTCATGCTCTTTGGACGGGTGATGGTTTATCAGGTTAGAGTTTTCTAGTCGGAATTCAAAGTTTTTGGTGTATTTCTTTGGCTTAATATGGTAATGTAATAGATTATAGCACAGTATATTAATAACAGTTCATATAGATGAGGATATGCTGGGAAAAAAATATCATTGTTAAAAACAAATCAGACATAGTAAGCAGTTACAGTGGGGCAAATAAGTATTTAGTCAACCACTAATTGTGCAAGTTCTCCCACTTGAAAATATTAGAGAGGCATGTAATTGTCAACATGGGCAAACCTCAACCAAGAGAGATAGAATGTGGAAAACCCCCCCCAGAAAATCACATTGTTTGATTTTTAAAGAATTTATTAGCTAATCATGGTGGAAAATAAGTATTTGGTAAAAGTTCATCTCAATACTTTGTTATGTACCCTTTGTTGGCAATAATGGAGGCCAAACGTTTTCTGTAACTCTTCACAAGCTTTTCACACAGTTTCTGGTGTTTTGGCTCATTCCTCCACGCAGATCTCCTCTAGAGCAGTGATGTTTTGGGGCTGTCTTTGGGAAACATGGACTTTCAACTCGCTCCACAGATTTTCTATGGGGTTGAGATCCGGAGACTGGCTAGGCCACTCCAGGACCTTAAAATGCTTCTTACGAAGCCACTCCTTTGTTGCCCTGGCTGTGTGTTTGGGATCATTGTCATGCTGAAAGACCCAGCCACGTCTCATCTTCAATGCCCCTGCTGATGGAAGGAGATTTTCACTCAAAATCTCTCGATACATGGCCCCATTCATTCTTTCCTTTACACAGATCAGTCATCCTGGTCCCTTTGCAGAAAAACAGCCCCAAAGCACGATGTTTGCACCCCCATGCTTCATAGTGGGTATGGTGTTCTTCGGATGCAATTCAGTATTCTTTCTCCTCCAAACATGAGAACCTGTGTTTATACCAAAAAGTTCTATTTTGGTTTCATCTGACCATAACACATTCTTCCAGTCCTCTTCTGGATCATCCAAATGCTCTCTAGCGAACCGCAGACGGGCCTGGACGTGTACTGGCTTCAGCAGGGGGACACGTCTGGCAGTGCAGGATTTGAGTCTCTGGCGGCGCATTGTGTTACTGATAGTAGCCTTTGTTTCTGTGGTCCCAGCTCTCTGTAGGTCATTCACTATGTCCCCCTGTGTGGTTCCGGGATTTTTGCTCACCGTTCTTGTTATCATTTTGACGCCACGGGGTGAGATCTTGCATGGAGCCCCAGATTGAGGGAGATTATCAGTGGTCTTATATGTCTTCCATTTTCTAATAATTGCTGCCACAGTTGATTTCTTTACACCAAACAATTTTACCTATTTCAGATTCAGTCTTCCCAGGCTGGTGCAGGTCTACAATTTTGTCTCAGGTGTCCTTCGACAGCTCTTTGGTCTTGGCCATAGTAGAGTTTGGAATGTGACTGACTGAGGTTGTGGACAAGTGTCTTTTATACCGATAATGAGTCAAAACAGGTGGCATTAATAAAGGTAACGAGTTGAGCCTCGTTAGACCTCGTTAGAAGAAGTTTGACCTCTTTGACAGCCAGAAATCTTGCATGTTTGTAGGTGACCAAATACTTATTTTCCACTCTAATTTGGAAATAAATTATTTAAAAATCAAACAATGTGATTTTCTGTTTTTTTTTCCCCCCACATTGTCTCTCATGGTTGAGGTTTACCCATGTCTAGAATTACAGGCCTCTCTAATCTTTTCAAGTAGGAGAACTTGCACAATTGGTGGTTGACTAAATACTTATTTGCCCCACTTTACGTATTACTCCAGTACTCTTTTCAACAATGCTTATTGGTACGAGTACTTGAGTAAATGTTTTGGATCACTACTTTTACTTGAGTAAAATTATTTTGAAGTAACACTACTCTTTCTTGAGTAAAATTTTGAGCTACTCTACCCACCTCTGGTGACGACACGTCAAGTCCATCTCACCAAATTAAACGTGAAATCCATTTTACCCATGACCCCAATCAGTACAAACATTTTAGAAAACAACTGACCAAATTGCTCCCATTGAAACTCCTGAATTTGCTGCATCTTGCCCTTCCCGTCTGTTTTACTGCACCAACTACGCCTCCTCACTCAAACAAACAACAACGTTCACCCCTTGCTTTCCTGCCAGTGACACCCAACAACGAGAATATGATATAGTTCCCGCCGCATTGTTCATTTTTATTTAGATGTGTCCATCAGACGCTGGCAGACTCACGCTGCTCTTACACAGGAGTGGGACCAAGAAAAAAAAACACAACAAACAAGCGGCGGTGGCGGTTTTGCATCTGAGTCGTCTTTTTTGTGACAAAGGAGCTTTGATTCCCTCCTCCATAATGATTTGAAAGGGATGCCTATTCCTGTCCCCCCATTCATGTGCATCTCTGTGATGAGGGCAGTACACACACTCAGAGAAAATAAAGAAATAAATACAATAGCTTTCCCTGATTGCCACTTTGATTAAGTCCATTGATGTGGCAGAGGGCGGATGGTGGCCAGGTTGAAGGGTCGGCATCACTCTTTTCTATGATCTAGCGCAAAATGTATACTGAACATGAAAAGGGGAATGAATAGGATAAGTTAATTCGCAAAAGATGAACTGAAATGAATCATATTTCCCGCTGTCAATCAATAGAGTTCACTGATGCATTCATTGGAGTTAGATTTCTAGAACTTCCAAATTAAACAGTGCAGTATTGAAATTTAATGTGAACCTTTTTTAGAAAATGGCGACTACTTAGAGTGTTAACCTTACAGTCAATAATCATGTTTCAGTGCCATTGACTGCAATAGACGTCCAAACCATTTCAATTGGGGGGAATGACGGGGGCATAAGCGGATTTTAAGGGGGGGGCCCCTGGTGGACGAAAAGTGTCATTGCATGAAATTGACTTTCCTATAGATATATAAAAGTTGTAAAGCAATAAAACTGCAACAAAAATGAATGAAATGAACAAAAAATATATTTTTATAATGGGTCAAAATTATTTTTTCGAACAGATCATGTGACTAGCACCTTAGACGGTCATTTGCTTTGCATATAATAATAAAAAAAAAAATAAAAAAGAAAAGATTTAGGGTAGGTCAATTTTGTTTTTCAAATGATTTTTTTCTTTGATTGATTGAAGCAACTTTTGGGGGATTGAATGGTTTAGACACAAATGTGACTTTTTCAATCTCAAATATTTTTTCGCATTCAAAAACGTTTTCTATAATTGAAATTTTTCTTTTTATTGATTGAAGTGATTTTTCTTTTTGAATTTTTTTTTTTTTTTTTTTTTTTTGAAGCAACTTATTTTTTGATGGAATAATAAAGACAAAAACGTCCTAGCCAAAATGTGGCCCAAACACAAATCAACATTACTTCAATCAAAAAAGTTGCTTTAATCAAAAAAAAAAAAAAAAAAACCCGACTCCAATAAAAAAATTAGCTTTTTTTTTGAGTTTCAAATTTATTTTTGATTCAAACCCATTTTTTTTTTTTTTTTTTTTTTTTGATTGATGCGACTTTTTTTTGGATTGAAAATATATATTTTGATTGATGCAGCTTTTTTTTTTTTTTTTTTTTTGGATTGAATTTGATTTTTGACACAAAGCTACCTCCATATGGCTCCGCCCAGGGGATACAATTTTTGACTGGGGTAACTATGTACATTGGCACGACACCGGCTGGTGTACCATATTCAATGGATGACGATCTTGGCGAAAAGTATTGCCTAAGCAGCCCGATTTAGAATTCACTTCAAGAATGCTGGAAAACAAAAAAACGCTCATTGTCAACTTGTTATGATAAATATTATTGTAGGTTAATTTTATTGCTGACACTGCGTTTCGGGGTCATCAACATGTTGTGCCCCCCCTGCCCCAAAAGTCAAAGTCCGCCTATGGATGGGGGTGAATAGACAAACGTTCACTTTAAAACAGAACAACCAAGCTACGTATGTTTGGTTTTTTGTTAGTGCACAAATTGTCTTGTATTTTCTCAATAACAGAAAAATTTATAATTACAGAAAATATCAGTATGAAGATTTAAAAAACAAACAGTTAAGATAAGCTATGTTAGCTTTGCTTTTTTTAACTACTACACAAATTAGCTTGTGTTTTCTCAGTAACAGGAAAATATATCGTAAACCAAAGACCATCCTCATTCGTATTACGATTTTTTCCCCCCGTTGCGGTTAACATATTAAAGCCATAATTACAATGAATACCAGTGTTAACATTTTAAAAAACAACAAAGCTAAGGAAGTTCTGTTTTTTGGTAGTGCACAAATTAGCTCGTTTTCTCAATAAGAGTAAAAATTAAATAATTACAGTGAATATCAGTATGAACATTAAAAAAAAAGAAACAACTGAGCAAAGCTAAGTGTAAAGAAAATATATCATAAACCAACGACTTTCCTCATTTGTACTACGATTTTTCCTCTTGCTAGCACAGTATTAAAGCCATAATTACAATGAACATCAGTATGAACATTTTAAGAAACAACTAAGCTAAGTTTTGTTTTGTTTTTTTGCTAATGCACAAATTAGCTCGTATTTTCTCAATGACAGTAAAGTTTTAGGACTGGAGTAAATATCAGTACCGATGAAGATTTTAAAAAAGAGACAACTAAGCTAAGCTAAGTTAGCTTTTTTTTTTTTTTTTTACTAAACCACTACACAGATTAGCTTGTGTAAACCAAAACTTTCTGACGGAACCTCCTCTCCAGCACTCCTGCATAGACTTTACCGGGGAGGCTGAGGAGTGTGATCCCTCTATAGTTGGAATATAACCTCCGATCGGCCATCTTAAAAAGGGGGACCACCACCCCGGTCTGCCAATTCAGAGGCACTGTCCCTGATGTCCACGCGATGTTGTAGAGGCGTGTCAGCCATGACAGCCCTGCAACATCATACCTGTCAAGTTGTACGGTTTTGGCGTAATTTGTACAAGTGTGCACTGATTTTTAAATGTGTATGCCGTACGTTTAAATCTGTACGTTTTTCGTGCATTACGTTTTTTTTCTCTGTTTGGATTTTGTCACCGTTATGGCAACGAGACAATGTGCGTTACTACGTTGGTTGAATGACACGAGAAAAATCAGAGACACTGAGAGAGAAGAGTGTTGTGACGCTGTAGCAAACGCTATGCTAGGCTAGGTGGCTCCAGTATTTCCTTACTGTAGCCGACAGCCTACAATCTACGCCTAGATATCAAATGCTTATAGAACTACATGCGAAATGACAGATGGCGCCGTTAATAAACAGCCGCCATCTTAAAGCAGTAGACTTCTCAGAAAGGCTCTGTTGTAGTGAACCTTCCTAGCAAACCAAGTAACTTTTTATCTAAAATACTCCTAAATCGGCAAAATCTTGACTTGACTTTATCTTTAAATGATGAAACAGTTTTAAAACTTTCACATGTCGAAAGTAGAAGGGAACTAATGCAAAAACGGTAGCAATTTTAACAGTTGATTCACAACATTAAACGATTTCCAAACATAGCAAAGGTCACTGTATTTAAAAAAAAAAAAAAAAAATAATGAAAAAAAAAACATGAAAGGTAACACCAGTTACTTTGCCAAGTACCAATTACTTTTTCCTTCAGGTAAGTGAGTTACTAACTCAATTACTTTTTGGGAGAAGTAATTTGCAACTAATTGATTACTTTTTAAAAGTAGGATTAAAAACACTGTTCATGAAGTCTGCAGAATGAAAAGTGACGAAAGCGGAGATTTCATTCTGCCATTTTATTGCGGAACACAATTTGCCTGCAACTATTGCTGATCACTTCTCAGAATTAGCAAATGAAATGTTCCCTGACTCAAAGATCAGTAAGCTAATTTTATCAATTGACCTTTTTAATTTATAATTGGACACACTAACGAACTACTGTACCTTCAAGTCAAACTGAATTGCGAGCTGAAGTGCCATGAAGTGCTGCCATCAATTATAAAAAAAGTCACTGTTAAATTTTAGTAATCATGATGTAGCTGAAGATATTGATTGTTCTTTGATTGCACCAGGTTATACGGGACAATATTACCAATAAATTCATATTATTTTAAAAATGGAGTTTTATTTTTGTTTCATATTGCTAGAGCTCAAACGAATACTCGAGCAACTCGAGTAACTCGAGTTTAAAAACTAATCCGAGTAATTTTATTCACCTCGAGGAATCGCTAATTTTGCCAGCTCTAAGCATCACGTTTTGCCCGGGCTACTTTTAATGCGGGACAACGCGCTGATGTCACGAGCGTAGAGGAAGAAGCAGTAAATTAAAAATAAATTTAAAAAACCTTACTGCAGCCGACAGCCGCTACAAACTACGCCGACTATGCTAAAAACAACGCCCGCATGATGCTAATGTGGTAGCAGGTAGTGTCCGATGTGTCTCTTAGATATCGCATGCATTTAGAACTAGATGTAAAATGACAGACTCAGCCGCGTCTGGGCAGCGTTAGTAAACAGCCGCCATTTTTAAGCAGTAGACTTCCCAGCGCTAATAAATTTAACGTTACTGTTACTCGCACACGTAACGTTATGACCACTGTCGGTGCGTGGCTAGCGTGTCTTACATACAGGCTTTATTTAATCTGTAAAAACAAAGCGCTGTAGAGTGATGAGGGTGTAAAACTAAAACATAATAAAGCTAACTGTCAGTTTTAGCTCAGTAGTCATTGCTGAATAAAACACCAAGTAGCACTGGTCCCTAATGTGCTCCAATACAGCAGCCTGCAGGTATCATACTTTTATTTTGAACACTGCAAAACTCAAAATCCTATCAGTACTTACAGTTTAGACTAACTTAAAACTTAAATAGAACTTAGAAATAGCTTGACACAATGGAAATTAAATTGAAATACGTGGGAAAAACACGTAGCTTTCAAGTGATGTGTGTTATCAAGCTTAATTACATTTTTAGGTAAGAAATATGTTTTTTTTTTTTTTTTTTAAGATGTAGAAGTTTTTTGAGGCGGCACGGTGGCTGAGTTCTGGCACAGTTCTGAGATCAAGGGTTCAATCCCGGGCTTCGGCCTTCCTGTGTGGAGTTTGCATGTTCTCCCCGTGCCTGCGTGGGTTTCCTCCGGGAACTCCGGTTTCCTCCCACATCCCAAAAACATGCATGGTAGGCTGATTGAACACATTAAATTGTCCGTAGGTATGAGTGTGTGCGTGAATGGTTGTATGTCTCCTTGTGCCCTGCGATTGGCTGGCAACCAGTTCAGGGTGTCCCCTGCCTACTGCCCGTAGTTAGCTGGGATAGGCTCCAGCACCTCCGCGACCCTCGTGAGGAAAAGCGGCATGGAAAATGAATGAATGAATGAAAGTTTTTTGAGTGAAAGCAGTGAATTTTTTTTTATTCTAGTTACATCTGAGATGTGATTGTTGGCTGTTTTCAACAATGTACATTGAAAATAAAGACATTGATTGACTGAAAATGGTTCAATATTGGATTAAATGTCTTTTTTTCTCATGTATATTTAGGGCCCGAGCACTAGGCGTGCGAAGGCCCTATTGTAATGCAAAGGATTATTATTATTCTTCTTTTTTCATGGCAAATGAAAATGGCCAATTTGGAGGCCTGAACATGCACGAAAAGTCACCAAAATTTGCACATACGTGCAGATTCGCGTAAATTTCGATAATCTTGCGTCGTTTTGAAAAAATGTCCAAAAATGGCTCAGTGGCGCCCCCTTGACCCTTAAAATTTTCAAAAAGGCCTCTCCTCTCAGGTTTTCAACGTAGAGCAATGAAATTTGGGGAGTAGATACCTTATGCCTAACTGCTCAAAAAAGCCTCTTGCACCCATATTCCAAATCCAACAGGAAATCGGTTATTTTGGATCGAATCTGAAATTTTTTCGGTTCACAGTTGGAGTTCACATTTGGAGGCTTGAACATGCACGAAAACTCACCAAAATGTGCACATATGTTCAACTTTGCGTAAATTTTGATAATCTTTGAAAAAAATTAACAAAAAGGCTCAGTGGCGCCCCCTTGAAATTTTCAAAAAGGCCTGTCCTATTAGGTTTTTTCAACGTAGAATGATGAAATTTGGTGAGTCAATACATTGTGTAAAACTGCTCCAAAAAGTCTCTTGCACCTATATTCCAAATCCAACAGGAAGTCGGAAATTTTGGATCAAATGCGAAATTTTATCGATTTACATTTGAGACCTTGTCGCTGAAGAAAATAGTTGGATCGTCTTCAAAATTGGTCAGACTATTCAGGAGACATATGAGATCTTAAGTTTTCAAAATGGTGAGTTTTCATCCAAGGGTCTGGCCTGGGCGTGGTCCCAAAGTTGGCCATTTTTGGGCAAAATACCAAATTCAGAAAATGATTAAAAACTCCGTGATACAACGTTCAATCTTTTTCATTTCTAGCATGTATATGAGATATCCCAGCCTGAACACAACTGCATTGAAATATTACTCATTAGGCCTGGCGCCCCCTAGTGGGAAAAGGAAATGGCATTCTTTACGAGAGAGGATCCTCCTCCAAGGGAAAAAAATCTATTGACCTCAAACCTGTTTCAGGGGAGCCTCAAGACATGTGTTCAGGTGCCTGATAAAAAATATTGAGGTTTCGTTGAAGCGGAGAGGTCCAAACTGGAAGTGAAAATGACCGTCAACAATTTGTCTCGCCAAAAACTTTGAACAGTCATAACTCGGCAGATATGCAACATATCTGCGCCAAACTTCCCGTGTTTGTTGAGAGTCATACCCTGAAGGTTCTTGTAGGGGTCATTTGCATCAACTCTACAGTGCCAACTAGTGGCGACAGAAAGAAGTTTTTAAAAAGGCCTTTCCTATTGGGTTTTTTCAACATAGAGCGAGGAAATTTGGGGAGTAGATACCTTATGCAAAACTGCTCCAAAAAGTCTCTTGCACCCGTATTCCAAATCCAACAGGAAATCGGGTATTTTGGATCAAATGTGAAATTTTTATCGGTTCACAGTAGGAGTTTACATTTGGAGGCTTGAACATAAACGAAAACTCACAAAAATTTCGACATACATGCGGCTTTGCATAACGTTCAATAATCTTGCAACGTTACGAAAACATGTAACAAAATGGCTCACTGGCGCCCCCTTGAAATTTTAAAAAAGGCCTCTCCATTTAGGTTTTTTCAACGTAGAGGGATGAAATTCGGAGAGTCAATACCTTGTACAAAACTGCTCCAAAAAGTCTCTTGCATGCGTATTCCAAACCCAACAGGAAATCGGGTATTTTGGATTGAATGTGAATTTTTTATCGATTTACAGTGTGCACATTTTACACCTTGGCACCTAGGGAATAAGTTTGATCATTCTCAAAATTGGCGAGACTGTTCATGAGGCATATGAAATCTTAAGTTATCAAAATGGTGTGTTTTCATTCACGGGCCTGACCTGGGCGGGGTGCCAAAGTCGGCCATTTTTTCGCCAAAACATCGAATTCGGAAAATGACTGATAACTCCCTCATACAACGTTCAATCTATTTTAAATCTGCCATGTGTGTGAGGTATACCAGCCTGAGCACGACTGGATTGAAAATTTACCATTTGTGCCTGGCGCCTCCTAGTGGGAACAGGAAATGCCCTTTTTTACGGGACACACTCCTCCTCTAAAAGGAAAAAAATCAATCTACCTCAAACCTGCATAAGGGAAGCCTTAAGACCTGTCTTCAGGTGCCTGATGAAAAATATTGAAGTTTCGTTGAAGCGGAAGGGTCCAAACAGGAAAGTGAAAATGACTGTTAACAATTTTTCTCTCCAAAAACTTTGAACAGTCATAACTTGGCAGATATACAACATATCTGCGCCAAACTTCCCGTGCTTGTTGAGAGTCATACCCTGAAGGGCCTTGTAGGGGTCATTTGCATCAACCCTACAGCGCCAACTAGTGGCAATAGAAAGTCACTCGTTTTTCCAATACATGTCCAGCTCTTTTCAGGTTGGTCATTGTAGTTTCAAGACCTATTAAAATACTTATTTACGGCCCATGTCCACGTGTCTCTGTCTGTTGCCGTGACGACCCTTTGTTCGCCATTTAAAGGAAATATTTTTTTTCAGAGACTCAGGCAGCTTATAGAGCCACAATATTTGGCACACTTGGTCGAATTGGCCCAGTTAGAAGATTAATTTTGGTTTTGAATAAGGGCTTGGCTGCACAGTTCAGTAGTGGCTCCTTTTTTGTAGTACTCTCTCCAATAGGAGTTTTTATCTCTTGGGTGTGGGAATGTAAATAGGCGACTTTCGAGCTTGTTAGGTTCTAATGAGATGACTAGAGAGGAGGATCTGCCGCCACCACCCTGACCTGCACACAGTCCGAGTTGCGTGACGTCCGACTTGTGCTAGATTGCGAGGGCCCGTTCAGTCCTGCTTGCAGGCCTAGTTATAATTGGTCTTTACCTAAAAAAAAATGTTTTATCCGATTACTCAATCGATAGAATTTTCAGTCGATTACTCGATTACTAAAATATTCGATAGTTGCAGCCCTACATATTGCACGCTATATAAAACGTTGTAAGATTAGTAACCAATTTGTAAGGGCATACGTCACTATTTGTAAGATTGCCAACGGCCTCGGGTTGACAGGTATGCAACATCCAGAGCATTTAGGAACTTCGGGCGGATCTCATCCACTCCTGGGGCTCTGCCACCAAGGAGCTTACCATGAATATCAAATGAAATGTTTTAAAAAGAAACAACTAAGCTCAGCTAAATTAGCTTTGTCTTTTTTTGCCACCACACAAATTAGCTCGTGTTTTCTTAGTAACAGCAAAACTCATGACAATTGTAATTTCTATGACGATTTTTCATGTTTTTCCGATAAGGTCAGAAATAAAAAGGGGATTTTCCTGGCAAGCTCGACTTGCTGTTGAACTTTCCTAAAACAAAAGATACCGTTTATTGTCAACGACAAATTTTCTGCATAGCATTTACACTTCCACTGCTTGTCTGTTCACAACATAATGGTCCATTCTCTGAGCCCAAACGACTCCCTCAAGGTGCGCCAGGCCGCATCACACTTGGCAGCGATACAGGTGCTGAGTGTCGAGCGCGGGGAGACCATCCGTCTCCGTGGCCGGATATAAACTCCCAGCACAAATGTCCGCCATTCATCATCCGGGCCTTCACTCTGTAACTTTGGCCGGCGGTGCTCCTTCCTTTCCGTCTTGATGTCACGTCTCATTGTTTCCGACGCTTGGAGCGGCGTGCCGGCCATACGTTTTGCCCCTCGTATGAATACGTATCATATCAAGGCGCTCGCAGTGTAGTGGCAGCTGCGTTCTCGTGATGGAGAGTGGAAACCTAGCGACCCATCTTGCCGCATTGTCTCGGTATTTTCTCGTTAAGCCGCCAGAAGCGACGATCTGCGCGTTGCTTTGTTCAGGCTGTCAAGCTATTGTGCATTGTTAATTTGCGCAGATTAAACATCTGCCTTCTATTTGGCTAATTTTGAATCTCAGACGAGGAATTAGAATTGAGTGACAGCGCCGTTAGTGAGAAGAATCGAGTCGAACGTGATATTTTCAACACGCTTGAAATGATTTGGGAAAAATGCTAATTTAAATTCGTCCGAAATGAGTTTGCCTCTTGTAGACGTTCGATCCATTTGAACTGGGAGGTTCATTCATTCGCTGCCACCTTCTTATTTCAAATGCATTGGACATCTATTGCTGTCAATGGCAGCCAATGAGTTAAGGTATAAGGTTTTTAAATTAACATTTACTCGGAGTCAATTAACAATATTCTGTATAACTATTTTTTTTATACGGTATAGATATAATTATATAATTTTAATAATAATATTTTGAAACAAATTAGTTAATATGATGTCATTATTATTTTAAAAAATGAATTTATATATTGATAAATTGTTAGTATAAACTAAATTAATTGAAATTAAAAAAGGAAACTGGTATATAAAATATAGATATATATGCTACATATAATATATATATATTTATATTAGGGCTGCCAATAATATCGCGTTGATGGGCGGTAATTAATTTTTTAAATGAATCACGTTAAAATATTTGACGCATTTAACGCACATGCCCCGCTCAAACAGATTAAAATGACTGCACAGTGTAATGTCCACTTGTTACTTCTGTTTTTTGGTGTTTTCTCGCCCTCTGCTGGCGCTTGGGTGCGTCTGATTTTATGGGTTTCAGCACCACATGATTTATTGTGTAATTATTGACATCAACAATGGCGAGCTACTAGTTTATTTTTTGATTGAAAATTTTACAGATTTTATGAAAACGAAATCATATCATATGATCATATGATATAACTCATATGAGTGAGAGAATCAATGTACAGTACTTATTATTACTATCATTTATACATTATTTTAAGTAATTTATATTATTGAAATTCTATTTGCTTGTTTCACACTATTATTTGTTCTAATGATAAGATGCATTTATTGATACTTACACTTATTGATATTATAGATACCGGTACACAAAAAATGTGTGTTAAAAATGAGGGTTGGGGGGGGATGACACTACTTTGTGGTTATTCACTTTTCCTGGTCGGTTCTGGTCCCCATTAACAGTGATTAGTGAGGGATTGCAGTAGTTAATTTTAACATACCGTTAATACAGTACTACGTAACTGACATATATTCTTAATCGTCTGCAGAGAACGCAAAAAAAAACTGGAAGACGCAAATGTCGAGTTTAGTCAGTACGTCTCAAATAGTGGGGTGCAGAGCGATGCCGAGGGTGGTGCATGTGACCGTCGGGAACATACTTTTTTTGCTGTACTAGAATGAAGTGTAATTGCACATCCACTCAGTGGGTGGCAGTGGCGCTCTAATTTACAGAGCGTCCGCAGTATTTTTGAACCAAACAAGAGAACACAGCAAAGAACAGGAGATATGAAGAGCTACGATGAGGAAATATTAGGAAGCGTATTTAGCATTTGCCTTTTGGGTTTGACTTTTAATACAGTGGGTGAAGAGTTTGCAGCGGACAGCAGGAAGCCAAATCAATTAAGACGTCACTTAAAAATATAAAACCCCAATCACGTTGGGTTTTTTTTCAGCGAAAACGTACTGAATATTGCCAATAATCGTCTCGCTTGGTCAGTATTACATCAGTAAACTAGCGAGCCATGTTAGCTTCATATAAGGTGGCATACCAAGTTGCCCAGTGCAAAATAAACCGACACCATAGCTAAGGAGCTGATACTGCCTGCAGCAAAAAATACAAACTGTCCCTCCGTCCAATGACACTTGTTTTGTTCTATTAATTTTAGTTTTTCAGTCAAATTGTTTGGCATATTGTCTTTTTAATTTTAGTTTTTTCAGTCAAATTGTTTGGCATATTGCCCTTATGAGCTAATGTTGCTAATCAATTTGAATTTATTATTATTTATTGATTTTATACAATTTTATTTTTCAATATCAAATGATCAAAAAATGTACTTTGAGTGTATTTTTGCAGTTTCGATATGACTTTTTTTTTTTTTTTTAACTCAGGTAAATTGGTACGTTTTAGGTCTTTAGGGTTTGTTACAAACAAAACAATGTTAATAAAGTTATACTCTATTGTAACTTGATCTGTATTACTTTTTTCCTTTAATATTAAAAAGGGCACAATGTTATGAAGAGATGTATTTATATTAATAATACTTTTATAGACAAATGATAGTATTTACAGTGGCGGCAAAGAGTAGTAGGGTGGGGGGCGTGGAACGTTTACATCTTCCTGGGGGCATCCTGCCAGAGAGAAATTGAGAAGCACTGATTTAAGTGAAGCCAAAAAAAAAAAAAAGTCAACATTCTAATTTATAAATTTATTACTGCGCTTTTTTATAAAGTAGAATCCAATGTTTCTCATTACCTCATTCACTGCCATGAACGGCGATAGACGTCCAATCCATTTGGACAGGGAGCAACTTATCAACCCCCGTAATTTATTAAACTTGGCACTTTTCTATTTCGGTCCAAACCAAATTTCCTATCTTTGTTTCATTTAATTATCGCTCATTTATTCATTTTTGGAAAATCAATAACCGAGCAGCAGGCGCAATTCATTAAATTCAAGTGGTAAATAATTAAAAAAGGAGGACAAAATGAGAGGACGACGTGTCACTCGGCAACAAAAAAAGTATCTAATATGTAAAGTGGGCTTGTGGGCAGCTGTCACGGACATCGGCGCTTCCCATCTATTCAGGGTGTCCACCTGACACCGTGGGAGATGCGCAACACATGCTGATCCTGATTCAATGCATCTGGAGATGCCGTAGAGACCATAGAGAGCGCTTTTTTAGTAAATGATCACTATATGAGGCACACCTGCACAATCTATATGGTGCCTGAATTTGTATATTTTCAAAAATTTGAAGAATGAAACTGTAAATATTTTCTATTTTCATTTTTTAAAAATGAACTTTTGATGAAGTATATATTTGTCTAACACAAAAGATGTAAATATTCTCTGATTCATGTAGTTCTTGAGAAAAGCAAACTGATTATCTGGACAATTAAGTCATTCACCGCCATTGACTGTGATAGCCGTCCAATCACGTGGCTCTTGAAAACGAAATCAGAACTCTTTAAATGAGTCTATCACTTGTAGACGCCCAATCCAGTTGAACTGGGAGAGTGGCAGCGAATGAACGAACGTTCATTCGCTGCCACTCTCCCAGTTCAACTGGATTGGACATCTAGCGCCGTCTATGAGTCCATTCAAACGAGGTACCGTATTTTCTGGACTATAAGTCGCACTTTTTCCCATAGTTTGCCTCAGTAAACACTCAGGAAATATTGGAGCCACCTAGCCTAGCATCGCGTTTGCTACAATGTCACAACAAAAACTCTTCTCTCTCCGTGTCTGTGACTTTACTCGCGTCATTCTACCAACGTAGTAACGCATAGTAACGCACATTGTTTGTTGGCGAAACGGTGACAAAATCCGAACAGAGAAAAAAAAACGTAATGCACGAAAAACGTACAGATTTTGAACGTACGGCATACACATTTAAAAATCAGTGCTCACTTGTACAAATTACGCTGAAACCGTACAACTTGACAGGTATGCAGTTTTTTTTAACGTTAGCAGTAGAAAACACATAGAGGACAATTCTCAAATTATCTTTTAAGAACTACAAGTCTATCCGTGGATCCCTATAACAGAAAGAATGTTATTAATAGGACTGTCAAACGATTAAAATTTTTAATCGAGTTAATTACAGCTTAAAAATTTATTAATCGTAATGAATCACAGTTCAAACCATCTATGAAATATGCCATATTTTTCTGTAAATTATTGTTGGAATGGAAAGATAAGACACAAGATGGATATACACATTCAACATACGGTACATAAGTACAGTATTATTTATTATAACAATAAATCAACAAGATGGCATTAACATTATTAACATTCTGTTAAAGCGATCCATGGATAGAAAGACTTGTAGTTCTTAAAAGATAAATGTTAGTACAAGTTATAGAAATTTTATATTACAACCCCTCTTAATGTTTTTGTTTTAATAAAATTTGTTAAATTTTCAATCAAGAAATAAACTAGTAGCCGCCATTTTTGATGTCAATAATTACACAATGCTCATGGGTGCTTAAGTTCTAAAAAATCAGTCGCACCCAAGCGCCAGCAGAGGGCGACAAAACTCCAAAAAACACAAGTAACAAATGGACATGACACTGTGGTGTCATTTTAATCTGTTTGAGCGGGGCATGTGCGTTAAATGCATCAAATATTTTAACGTGATTAATTTTAAAAATTAATTACGGCCCGTTAACGCGATAATTTGACAGCCCTAATACATACACATATATAGTTTTTCAAATTACAGAAAATAGTCTCTTGCCCTAAAATAAAATATTTTTTAAAAATAATTTTAAAATAAACCCTTGCTTCAGAAACTTCAACGTTAGTATAAGTTATGGAAATTTTATATTAAAACCCCTCTTAATGTTTTCGTTTTAATAAAATTTGTTAAATTTTCAATCAAAAAATAAACTAGTAGCCCACCATTGTTGATGTCAATAATTACACAATGCTCATGGGTGCTTAAGCCCATAAAATCAGTCGCACCCAAGCGCCAGTAGAGGGCGACAAAACTCCAAAAAACACAAGTATCAAGTAACATTGCACTGATTAATTTAAAAAATTAATTACCGCGCGTTAACGCGATAATTTTGACAGCCTTAGTTAATAATGTTAATACCATCTTGTGGATTTATTGTTCTAATAAACAAATACAGTACTTATGTACAGTATGTTGAATGTTTAAGTCCGTGTTGTGTCTTATCTTTCCATTCCAACAATAATTTACAGAAAAATATTATTTTTATTTTATTTTTATTATTATTAATTAAAATGACACCACAGTGTCATGTCCATTTGGTACTTGTGTTTTTTGGGTGTTTTGTCGCCCTCTGCTGGCGCTTAGGTGCGACTGATTGTATGGGTTTCAGCACCATGAGCATTGTGTAATTATGGACATCAACAGTGGCGATTTTTTGATTGAAAATTTTACACATTTTATTAAAACGAAAACATTAAGAGGGGTTTTAATATAAAATTTCTATAACTTGTACTAACATTTATCTTTTAAGAACTACAAGTTTTTCTATCCATGGATCGCTTTAACAGAATGTCAATAATGTTAATGCCATCTTGTGGATTTATTGTTCTAATAAACAAATACAGTACTTATGTACAGTATGTTAAATGTTTATGTCCGTCTTGTGTCTTATCTTTCCATTCCAACAATAATTTACAGAAAAATATGGCATATTTTAGAGATGGTTTGAATTGCGATTAATTACGATTAATTAATTTTTAAGCTGTGATTAACTCGATCAAAAATTTTAATCGTTTGACAGCCCTACAAAATATTCAATGTTGTTTGGTTCCAGCTATGTATATACAGTATATATCTCAAAAACAATCGGTGATGAATCCACTATTTCAAAAAATCGTCGAAAAGCACAATCTACCCCAATCAAAATGAGACTCAAGCAGCCAAATAACAACTCCTGCTCATTGTACAATAGCATAATGCCACTTTTTATTCTCGGTGAAGATTGTCTGCGCGTCTCATTTTCTGAGTGGCGTCATTCCTTCTGTGTCAGCGCCTCGCTGTAGGCGCCACTCAATTCAAAAAGTACTATGCGGAAAGTCCCGAGGCCGAGTGTTGATTGAAGGCTCTCCAGCTCGTTTGTGATGTGCAGTCGCTCAAAGGTCGCCCGCAGAAACGGACCTTTTGGCAGCCTTGCCGACGCGTTCTCGCTAAACTTTCAAATCTTAGCCTTCTAGCATGGCGCAGCAGCGGGCCCCGGCAGAGAAGTCTGTGTAATTTGCACCGATGAAAAAGACAGAAAGTACAAGACTTTCCGCAGATGTGCATCAGCGGGTCTTTTGTGCTTTTTAGCTGCACAGCACGATAAACAAGATCAACACAAAGCTAGCGAGATGCTCCCGGGAGAGCTGTCGGCTCACAAAGGGATGATCAGCGCTCATTTAACCGGAGTTCGCGTTCCACATCGCACCGTCTTCGCCGTCCCCCTCCGACTGCCTTTGAGCTTTACCTGCAGGGGAGATTTTTTTTCATATATTTTCACGAGTCTTACAAGAGTTGAAACTTTCAAAGCACCTGATGAAAGTTAAGATGTGAATGGAGATGTACTGGGATTTGCAGTTGTCACCTGGTGTGTAAAAAAAAATAATAATAATAATTGGACCACCTAAAGCTGTATCAGTGACTAACAGATAAACACAACTTTACTCAAATTTTCATGCTATTTTCCATCTGAAGGAAAACATTGATAAATAAAAGGTATAAGCTCTTACCTCAGAAACTTCCGTTTAGAGTTTTGCATGCAAAATGTGTTTTTAGTAGGGCTGTCAAAATTATCGCGTTAATGGGCAGTCACGTTAAAATATTTGACGCATTTAACGCACATGCTCTGCTCAAACAGATTAAAATGACAGCACAGTGTCATGTCCACTTGTTACTTGTGTTTTCTGGTGTTTTGTCGCCCTCTGCTGGCTCTTGGGTGCGACTGATTTTATGGGTTTCAGCACCATGAGCGTTGTGTAATTATTGACATCTACAACGGCGAGCTTCATTTTTTGATTGAAAATTTTACAAATTTTATCAAAACGAAACATTAAGAGGGGTTTTAATATAAAATTTCTATAACTTGCACTAAAATTAATCTTTTAAGAACTACAAGTCTTTCTATCCATGGATCGCTTTAACAGAATGTTAATAATGTTAATGCCACTTTATTGATTTATTGTTATAATAAATAATACTGTACTTATGTACCGTATGTTGAATGTATATATCCGTCTTGTGTCTTATCTTTCCATTCCAACAATAATTTACAGAAAAATATGGCATATTTCATAGATGGTTTGAATGGGATAAATTACGATTAATAAATTTTTAAGATGTGATTAACTCGATTAAAAATTTCAATCGTTTGACAGCCCTAGTCAAAATATTTGACGCATTTAACGCACATGCCCCGCTCAAACAGATTAAAATGGCGGCACAGTGTCATGTCCACTTGTTACTTGTGTTTTCTAGTGTTTTGTCGCCCTCTGCTGGCGCTTGGGTGCAACTGATTTTATGGGTTTCAGCACCATGAGCATTTTGTAATCATTGACATCAACAATTGCGAGCTACTAGTTTATTTTTTGATTGAAAATTTTACAAATTTTATTAAAACTCAAACATTCAGAGGGGTTTTAATATAAAATTTCTATAACTTGTACTTACATTTATCTTTTAAGAACTACAAGTCTTTCTATCCATTGATCGCTTTAACAGAATGTTAATAATGTTAATACCATCTTGTTGATTTATTGTTATAATAAACAAATACAGTACTTATGTACAGTATGTTGAATGTATATATCCGTCTTGTGTCTTATCTTTCCTTTCCAACAATAATTTCCAGAAAAATATGGCATATTTTGTAGATGGTTTGAATTGCGATTAATTACGATTAATAAATTTTTAAGCTGTGATTAACTCGATTAAAATTTTTTATCGTTTGACAGCCCTAGTTAAAATATTTGACACAATTAACGCACATGCCCGGCTCAAACAGATTAAAATGACAGCACAGTGTCATGTCCACTTGTTACTTGTGTTTTTTGGTGTTTTGTCGCCCTCTGCGGGCGTTTTGGTGCGTCTGATTTTATGGGTTTCAGCACCATGAGCATTGCGTAATTATTGACATCAACAATGGCGAGCTACTAGTTTATTTTTTGATTGAAAATTTTACAAATTTTATTAAAACTAAAACATTCAGAGGGGTTTTAATATAAAATTTCTATAACTTGTACTTACATTTATCTTTTAAGAACTACAAGTCTTTCTATTCATTGATCGCTTTAACAGAATGTTAACAATGTTAGTGCCATCTTGTTGATTTATTGTTATAATAAACAAATACAGTACTTATGTACAGTATGTTGAATGCATATATCCGTCTTGTGTCTTATCTTTCCATTCAAACAATAATTTACAGAAAAATATGGCAAATTTTGTAGACGGTTTGAATTGCGATTTATTAATTTTTAAGCTGTGATTAACTCGATCAAAAATTTTAAGCGTTTCACAGCCCTAGTTTTTAGTGAATGTCATTGACGGTGCGAGACGTGCAATCCATTTGGACTGGAAGGGGGCAAATGAACCAATCTTGCACCGTCAATTGCCACCAATGAATTCAGAAAACGGGTCCAAAATACTGCAAAATTGCCTGCTGTCGGGCAGTTTTCTTCATATTCCAGATATACAGGTAAATGTAATGCAGTAAGTGGCCGAGATTTTATTGTTCATTTATTTATTTATTTTATTTATTTATTTTATTTTATTTACTTTATATTGTAAGGTTGTTTTCCAGGCAACACAATAACAAACAAAATGATTGCTATCAAATTTGCAGGATATGTTTATATTATGAAATGGAAGACATTAAATTTAGGGCAATGAGGTCACAGACGTAAACAAAAGGAATTTTGCAATGGCTCGACTTAATTTGTCGACGCTTTGAATTTGGCTGCTTAGGCTGATTTCTGCTCGTTCTAGTTTTTATTATAATATGAATAACTTAAGGATGGGCTTATCGAGGGCGTAGGTTTGGTCTCAACATTGGTAGGGACGATAGGACAGCATAATCTGCATGTACATTTTTGCTGGGGACAGGACATTAATAAGACCAAACTGATTGGGTCAATGCGGATCAGGGCTATATTTCTCACGAATATCAACCACATTAATTGATTGATTGATTGAATGCAAAATAAATCTGTATTGATTTATGCTAACTTTCATATGTATTTTGTTTTCAAAAACTACTAAAGAAACATTTTGAACACATAAATGTCTGGATTTATTAGCAAATTTAAATTGCAATATTTGAACTTAAATTACATTAACATACACAATAAATACTAACTTGTTAATAATCTGTTACCTAGCCAGGAATGCAAAAAAATAAACATTTGTCTCGAGACCACTCAACATTGTCTGTCTAAATAAATTACTATAACTGAAAAAACTTCTTAGTCAGGGAATAACAAAAATAAATAAAAATTGAGCCTTCCTTCAGCTAAAACACTACTGCTTTTTTCCACAAGCACAGCCAAACTCAACAGAAAATGAAAGCTCCTTTGGGCTGCTTTAAGGCCACATAAATAAAAATAAAAATGACAATTTGTGAGAAGGGAGTAAACCTCGGTTCACTACATTTCTAACAGTTTAAGGAGAAAACATACAGGAGGACACTTCTCTAAGCAGCTTACTACTCGAGTTTTGCAGGTTAGCAAATTCACACGGTTTAATGTTAAGTTACCTCATGTCAAATTTTCAGCAGCAAAATTTGTGGTGTGTTCCCCACCTCCACAACATTGACGTCTTTTTTCATTACCTACAGTAGCTGCTGGTGCTGTTGACTGAAAAAAACTAATATCCCTCCTCTTTGAAGGAGGTGGAGGAGGTGGCATGTTGTCAACATTTGTTTAAGTGATCAACCAATCAAACCTGCGTTTGAGGGGAAAAAAATGGACTGGCACATTCAGCAAGTGAAAAGGGGTAAATGTAAGTCTGAACATAATGGAAATAATTCACTTAATAATAGTAAGTTCAATTCTGCCCTTACGGCATACAATCTAAATGACCTATATAACTGAAGTCACAACATAATGCAAATAAGGTTGCTTAAATATTGGTGGGGACAATTTGACCATTCTAAAAAGTTGGTAGTCTTATGTCCCTAGCGTCCCTATGCAAACCTACGCACTTGGGGCTTATCTTATTTGGTCATTACCACACATTTTAGGAAAAAGTCTGATTACTATTTCCAATTAGAGTTGAATAGTCATAATAGTTTATAAAACGTGTCCCAAGAGGACATATAAAAGTTTTGTTTGTTAATTTTTGAGCTGCATTTGGTTTTGGTAGCTCGGCAAAATTTTAGATGAACAAAACCCTTTTTTTTTTTTAATACGGCTTTATGAGCCTGAATGTAATTAACAATAAAGTTTAGGGTTGTTCCGATCACGTTTTCTTGCTCCCGATCCGCTCCCGATCGTTTTAGTTTGAGTATCTGCCGATCCCGGTATTTCCCGATCCGATTGCTTTTTTTTTTTTTTGCTCCCGATTCAATTCCAATCATTCCCGATAATTTTTCCCGATCATATACATTTTGGCAATGCATTAAGAAAAAAATGAATAAAACTCGGAGGAATATATACATTCAACATACAGTACATAAGTACTGTATTTGTTTATTATGACGATAAATCCTCAAGACGGCATTTACATTATTAACATTATCTTTCTGTGAGAGGGATTCACGGATAGAAAGACTTGTGACTTTGTATATTGTGACTAAATATTGCCATCTAGTGTATTTGTTGAGCTTTCAGTAAATGATACTGAAGGCCATGCCCAAATGCATGATGGGAAGTGCAACCATGACAAGTGGAACCATGAGTGTGCGTAGTGCTACCAATTCATATATCTTCTCTGCGATGGGGTATAACTTAAGGTGTTAAGAAAAAGATCAATTGCTACCGTGCTTCCCCACATTGCCTCCCATGATATTGCTAATCATAGGGAGAGGGATTGTAAGGCTTTAGCCAATTAAACTAAGGCTCCAAAGGCTGCCAAAATTCACTCTACTCATTTTACGCTGCCTTTTAGCTCTCTATATAGGCAAAACGGTGCCATTACAGATGGAGCGCGACAATGCGTGAGTGGGTCGTGCAGCGCATGCATTAATTGCGGTAAATATTTTAACATGATACATTTTTAAAAAATATAATTACTGCCGTTATTGGGATAAATTTGATAACCCCTACCTTAAGCCTAAACTAAAGACTTTGGATAAGTGTAACATATTATGTCTGTAACGTTAAATACAATTAGAAAATGATTTAATTAAAAAATATACTGTATATATGTTAAAAAAAGGCATGGCCGATATTTTTTTTGCCGATTCCGATACTTTGAAAATGACGTGATCGGGTTGCCGATCGATCGGGACATCTCTAATAAAGTTATATAATTTTTCAGATGAAGTCAAGAGAATACAATGTTATACGATCTGAACATACCTAACAAATTAATTTTTATACGTATTTGTGCTCATTGTATTTCACGTTTGATACTTGCCTGTTGTAAATATTCCAAACCCAACCGAAAAACATTCAAAAAACATCCCCACATCGGTGCCCTCGGTGACCTTTGACCCCTTCTCATCTATCTCCTACTCTGCAAATTTGAGCTAAATAGGCTAAACCGTTATCAAGTTATCACGAATGTCCTTTTTTCCTCTCTGTGACCTTTGGCTTCTAAGGAAATTGAACACCCTTATTTAGAATGTTATCACCATAAAATGCCACACGAAATTTTCAACTACATTCATGTGAACAAAATGCACATGATCACCAAAACGTTAGAAAATAGAACCTTAATGATGAAAAAAAGTCTATCATCTATCATTTTATTTGTTGAAAAGTACCAAAAGAAGTACAAAAACATGCAAGAAACTCGAAAGTTGGCAGCAAAGGAAGCATTCTGACATTTAAAATGGGATATGGTTAAAAGGGATTTTGCCATTTCAATTGTGACCAATTGTGTAACCTTGGTTTGACATTCCTGCTTCTCAAGTTTTATGCAGCAAGAAATTAAAAAGAGAGAAACAAATTCCAGGTTTAATATGAGAGAAAACGTGCTTTTAAGCCTGCTGAGAAGTCGTAAAATGGTTCAATCAGAGCCAACATCCAAAATGATCATTAAAAAGTGTTGATTGCGTTTGTGATGATGAGTGGATTTCATTTAAAACCCTTGTATTTACTCGGCAGCTTTGATCAATTTTTGGGGTTCCATTTTGGAGAATTACTGAGCTGCACTTCATCAACAAGCCAATTTTCATTCTGTACAGTTTGTGCTAAATTTGAAATCAATAATATCCAATAACTGCAGACAAGGAGACTTCTAAAGCGGCATTACATACGACAATTCAAGATGTCCCACTGTACGCTCCTCTGAGTCGGCGCGCCAATAAATCGATATGCACCGATTTAGTAGAACAGTTGTATTCATCTGGCTTCGCGCAACAATAGTGGACTCTATGCAGAAACACTTAAAGACTGTAAAAGACTTTTATAGACGTTTAATACAAAAACTACTGAAGAAACCGGAAAATTGTCGCATCGTCAGAATCAAATGCCCTCTTTTGATAATAAGTGTATATTTTCAAATAAATAAAAAGAAAAAAAGAAAAAAAAAATTTTTGAAAATGTTTTTTTATAAACTCTCCACCTCAGAAACTTTCACTTCAATGTTTGCGTTCTAAGTTTGTGTTTGAGCTTGTTTTCGTCATCAAGAGAATTAAGAAAATGTCTAGAAAATACTCCAATCATCACATTTTAAAATGAGATATAATGCCCTCTAGTGGCAACAAGTGTTTTTCAAGCAAAAATCTAGACTTGATCGGGCAATCATTTAAATACTAAGTAAAACAAACATCAGTTTTAAAGTGTTAATGGCTTGTCAATGGCTTTAATCTTGTCTATATTCATTTTCATATCATAAATTTTGTTTTTATTAACATTTCATTAATTTAGACATTTATTTATTTATATACTTTTTAATATTAATACAGTATTTTATTTAGGGTTAGGTTAGTTAATATGTGTATTTATATCTACTAGGGCTGTCAAACGATTAAAGTTTTTAATCAAGTTAATCACAGCCTAAAAATTAATTCATCGTAATTAATCGCAATTCAAACCATCTAAAAAATATGCCATATTTTTCTGTAAATTATTGATGGAATGGAAAGATAAGACAGAAGACGGATATATACATTCAACATACTGTACATAAGTACTGTATTTGTTTATTATAACAATAAATCAAGATGGCATTCTTCTTAAAAGATAAATGTGAGTACAAGTTATAGAAATTTTATATTAAAACCCCTCTTAATATTTTCGTTTTAATAAAATTTGTAAAATTTTCAATCAAAAAATAAACTAGTAGCTCGCCATTGTTGATGTCCATAATTACACAATGCTCATGGTGCTGAAACCCATAAAATCAGTCGCAACCAAGCGCCAGCAGAGGGCGTCAAAACACCAAAAAACACAGGTACCAAATGGACATGACACTGTGGTGTCATTTGAATCTGTCTGAGTGGGGCATCTGCGTTATATGCGGTAAATATTTTCACGTGATTAATTTAAAAAATTAATTACCGCCCCTTAACGCGATAATTTTGACAGCCCTAATATATACAAATACATAGTTTTTCAAATTACAGAAAATAGTCTCTTGCCCTAAAATAAAATGTTTTTAAAAAATAATTTTAAAATAAACCCTTGCTTCAGAAACTTTCACATCAATATTTGCACTGTAAATTAGCTTTTAACTCATTTTGTCATTAGAATCATTGAGAAAATTGCAACAACAACGACAACAACAACAACAAAGAAAAAGAAAAGAAGACAGTCGTTAGCATATTAGAGCTTTTTAGCTACCAACTGCTTAGTACAATATGCCTAGTGTTATGTAAAGTATCCAAATTAGTCATAAGTCTGTTATTTGAGCAAATAATACCATCGTATCATCTTCTTTAGCCATTTTCCACTACGTTGTGAGCTTGAATTTCCTCTAATTCAAACATTATTTTCATTCAAAGATCAAAACCCTCAAAAACCTACTTTTTCAATTTTTAAACCAATCTGGTTTCTTTGGGATAGCTCACAAATGAATAAGTACTCATGATGACCTAGTCTCATTTTCCCCACAAATATGCCACACTGAATAAACTCACACCTCAGACAGTTTCTGTCTTTGCATTGTTCTGAAATGCAATATTATGAAATTATAAAAATTGGCACACATTTATCAACATCTACAGTACTATAGCACATAGAGCAAAACCACCCGAGTTCCCTTGAAATGCGACCTCCCTCGTGTGAACTTTGTCCCGTCACGGTTGCCAGGTCGTCGGCATTTACGGCGCAACCAACCTCCACGTCCGCCCTCCCCCAAGATGAAATGTTGACTTTGAGTAAACACTCCATCGTGGCGACACTGGAGGTGCGGCGCCCCCTAATGCGTCATCTCCCGCCGCTGATGGATTCCATTAATACAAACCTTTGGCGTCGTCTCCTCACTGTAACGGCGTGTTACTCTTTTGCCGTAATTTAATATTGACCGCAGCCTCTAAACCTGCAGCACCGCTGCTTATTTAACAACGTGTTGACATTTTCCCATAGATTGAATGAGGGCTTTCAACAATAATCCGCCGGTAATGCAAAGAAAATGTTTACAGAGCCCCTTGTCACGGCGCTATATGACAAACACACACAAAGCTAATTAAACGGCGGCGCACACAATAGCAGAAAAAGTCATTAGATTGAAGGCTATTGTTATTTTCCCCTGCTGTAATTGAAATGCACGTCTATTACTCGCATAAAACACCAGAAATGTGAATCAGTTTTTTTTTTTTTCTCGGAGTAGTATTTGTGTTGCTCTTTGTCGATTTGCTGCGGTTTGGCTTACAATCAAAAGGCAGCTGAAGAGTTTTGACAGTATTGAATTCATGTTGCAATTTTGTCAGGCGTTTCCATTTCTTACAAAGCGCAAATAAAAGCGAAAGGCGGTTCAGAATGACCATAGCGTTCTTCAATTTTTATGTGTGAATGAGGCACTTTGAGCACCTTGAAGCTAGAAAAGTGCAATATAAATGCAACCCATTTAGCACTTATGTTCCATTGCTCGACAAACTTAAATCATCCTTTTTGACTTTGTGTTATCCGGTTTCCTGAATTCACCTTTCTGACAGATAGGAAATGGAAACCGCCCGCATCCGAGATATCGTATGTCCAATCTTTCCACTGTTGTAAAAAATGAAAAGTTAGTGAAATTAACTATGAAAGTGTTCAATAAAAAAAGTTACATTTTGAGCATTATTTCACAGCGACCAACTATTTCAGTCACAGAATAATGAAACACAGTAGTGTTTTTCAACCATGATTTTTTGTTCAAAATAAAAATCTACTCTAAAACCAAGGTCAACAGGACAAAGTATACACTACTGGCCAAAAGTATTGTTTTAATCATTATCATTTTACTCAAAACTTCAAAATGGGCCGGACAAAAGTATTGAAAATTTTGAAAAATCAAGTGAAGCTTCTCAAATTTGTGTCATAAACAGCACCTATTACTTACCTGTGGCACATAACAGGTGGTGGCAATAACTAAACCACAGTTGCAGCCAGTTAAAATGAATTAAAGTTGACTCAACCTCTGTTCTGTGTCCTTGTGTGTACCACAATAAGCATGGAGAAAAGAAAGAAGACCAAAGAACTGTCTGAGGACGTGAGAAGAACAATTGTTAGGAAGCAAGGGCAATCTCAAGCCTACAGGTCCATCTCCAAAGATCTGAATGTTCCTGTGTCTACCGTGCGCAGTGTCATCAATAAGTGTAAAGCCCATGGCACTGTGGCTAACCTCCCTAGATGTGGACAGAAAAGAAAGATTGTGCGGATGATGGATAAATAACCTCGACTAACATCCAAACAAGTTCAAGCTGTCCTGCAGTCCGAGGGTACAACAGTGTCAACTCGTACTATCCGTTGGCGTCTGAATGAAAAGAGACTCTATGGTAGGATACCCAGGAAGACCCCACTTCTGACCCAGAGACATAACAAAGCCAGGATCGAGTTTGCCAAAACTTACCCGAGAAAGCCAAAACATTTTGGAAGAATGTTCTCTGGTCAGATGAGACAAAAGTAGAGCTTTTAGGGAAAAGGCATCAACATAGAGTTTACAGGAAAAAAATAATAAAAAAAGTCCCCCACAGTCAAACATGGCGGAGGTTCCCTGATGTTTTGGGGTTGCTTTGCTACCTCTGGCACTGGACTGCTTGACCGTGTGCATGGCATTATGGAGTCTGAAGACTACCAACAAATTTTTTAGCATAATGTTGGGCCCAGTGTGAGAAAGCTGGGTCTCCCTCAGAGGTCATGGGTCTTCCAGCAGGACAATGACCGAAAACACGCTTCAAAAAGCACTAGAAAATGGTTTGTGAGAAAGCACTGGAGACTTCGAAAGTGACCAGCAATGAGTCCAGACCTGAATCCCATAGAACATCCGTGGAGAGATCTGAAAATAGCAGTTTAGAGAAGGCACCCTTCAAATCTCAGAGATCTGGAGCAGTTGGCCAAATAAGAATGGTCTAAAATCCCAGCAGAGCATTGTAAGAAACTCATTGATGGATACACATTGTGTATCAACAACTGCAGTTGTTCGCAGTTATTTCTTCTAAAGGTTTTACTAGCAAGTATTAGGCTGAGGGTGCCTTTGTACGGCCCATTTTTGGAGTTTTTTGTAAAATGATAATGATTGTTCTTTTTTCCCCATTCGGTTTTGTGTTTTTTCAATGCAAGCAAAATAAATGAAGATATTACTACCAAAGCATGTGTAATTTTAATCATTTTCTGGTAGAAATTGAGCATCATCTGACAGAATTGCAGGGGTGCCAATACTTTTGGCCAGCACTGTATATTTATTATTCATTATTTTAAATGTACTAGATTTTGTTTTCTTATTGTTTTTTTATTTATTTTTATAAAAATCTTATTTAAAAATCATTTCAAAAGTAATTACTTTTTTTAAATTTAGAATTGCCTGTATTTTTTTTATTGCCCATTTTTAAAAAGAAAATGTAAATTACTGTACTTAAAAAAATATTTTATAGGTAAAAACATATCCAAATTATTTTTTTCATTTTATTTAAAGTCATTCATATGTTGCCCATTGGAAAATATGCGCATATACTGTACTATGCTATGCTATGCTATGTTATACTATTACATTTCCATTACCGTTACTATACTATTGCTATTATTATGCTATTACTATGCAATTACTACAGGGTTTGGCCAAAATAATAGAAACACCTAACATTTTGGCATCATAATCATTGAACATAATTGTTAAAGAATGGCATGAGGAACATTCTAATGAAGTCGAGCATTCCGTATGGCCGGCACAATCCCCGGACTTCAACATTATTGAGCATTTATGGTCAGTTTTAGAGATTCAATCAAGTGGTCAATTTCTACCACCATCGTCTCTAAGAGAGTTAGAGTTTATTCTAGCTAAAGAGTGGCTTAAAATTCCTTTGGGAACAATTCACAAGTTGCTTGAACCAATACCTCGGAGAATTGAGGCTGTAATTGCTGAAAAAGGCAGACTTACACCATATTAAATTAGTTTTTCTTGTTTTTTTAAAGGCGCTTCCATTTTTTTGTCCAACCCCTATATGTTATTACTATGCTATACACTATACTATTGCTATTCAAATACTACAATTGGATGTCAAATGGGGGGCCGCAAAGAAATTGTCCCAAGGCCACAAGTTTGAAACTCCTGATTTAATACAATTAAATAACATTTTGGATTGTACGGCATTTGAGCCAACGCCTAAACTCGCCATATTCACTGCTTATTTAAATATTCTGACTTGGCTCATTAAATGGATATCTGTTTATTTTCATCACTCAGAATTTGGGGACGCTTCCTTTGAACTTTTGTGCGCTTCCCACATTCAAATGTCATTAGGTTTGTCTACCAAAGTTTTTTGATAATAACATGCCACTGATCTGTCTGATCTGACCTTTTTTTTCTTGCTATTAATACATCCTGGTTTCCTTCAGCGAGATGAAAATGATTTTTTTTTTTTTTTTACCCATGGTTTGATCATCATTTTGCGCTCACAGGAATTTTATATGAAGCAATCAAAAGGGACTTAGCCCACTCGGGAACATGACCTCTTGATGTTGATACTCACAAGAAGACCGTCAAAACCTCTTTTTTTCTGCACTCTGCATGTTGAGGACAAGAATAAATGGTGGAAAATACTTTTTTTACGATCAGGATTTTATCAACAAGATCCAAGCATTTAGTAAAACATGCTTTTGTTTTGCCTTCCAAAGTGCATAAAATGTTTTGAAACGGGTCCAGATGACTCCTCGCTGCGCTTCTGGCTCGTATTCTGCATCACATATGGACCATAAAGACGCACAGGCATGCCAAATATACACTTAATAGCCAAGATGTTTGTGCATTTAATTTGTTTCTCTACTGCTGGTCAGCCTAGTATCATATCAACCTTTTAAATAATACACTATGTGTTAAATGTTCAATTACATTAGCGGATTAAAAAAATTGCATGAGAATTGAGTTAAACGCTAACATTTTTGTTTCAGACCGTTCGGACTCGTGGCAGTTTCATGTTATTGAAAAGTCTAAAAATCCTAAATCATCTTGATAAAATTGCATTAAATTTCATTTGGTGTGTCTTCCGTTCCTTTCATTTTACATTGCGTGAAACAAAAGTCCAAAGGGAAAAGAAAATTTCTGTTTTAAGTGGTCTTAAAAAGTCTGAAATTTCACTTGTTGAAAGCTGTAGAAGATTATTATAGATTGTAGGATATTTTCACCAAAATATTAACCGGTAACACTTTATTTGACAACTACATCATAAGACTGCCATATGCCATTAGACAAAATGAACCATCATGAATTCATGAATTCATTTGGTCATCACTGCTCCCTTGGGGGAGGCAGTCAATCTCTGCAGCCACCTGCTGTCAACACTGTTGTCGTCCAACATGCCTCTTAGAATGCATTGCAGCACTACAGAGATAAACAGCAATCAAAATTCATGTTCTGTGATAATTATTTCTTCAGTTACTGTTCCAGTTGTTTCATTAATTGCTAGTTATGGTATTTGGTAACACTTTATTTGACAGTGGCACCATAAGATGGTCATCAGACAATCATAATTATAACATGACTCTGTCTTGAGCATTGATGAATGCTTATAACAGATGTCATTTAGTTATCTCTTTTTAATGGATGTAAAATATCTGTGCTGGACATAAATTGAGTTAGTGACACAATTATACTGATGACACACTATAAAAAAAAAAATCCCGTATATTTTACGGAAAAAAACTGGCAGCTGTGGTTGCCAGAGAAATTCCGTAAAAAATGCAGTTCAACTGTAAATACCATTACAGAAAAATCTGCATATTTTACAGTTAAAATTTGTAAAAATTTTAACCAAGAAATCCAACAGCTTTTTGCTGCTAAATCAGCTTGAACGTGCTGCTTTGAAAACAGAATAGCTCAATAAAATTTAAATAATATTGTATGTTTATTTTACATCAGATCTTATTTAATTCCATTGAAAAATTGTGATTTACTGTAATTCCAGCATTATATAATTTAAAAAAAAAGAAAAAAAAAAAGATATTTCTTTGTTTTCAAAATATCATTCCTCTGCTAAGTTTATGTATCAAGCAATGTGTGGAAGAATATCACACAATTTGCTTTTACTTCATTAATGCTGCGCTGTGCCTTCCACACTGGTCAACCTCAAGGATCTACGCATTTGAATGAGACGGCACACATCATATAACATGGACAGCCACCACTCACAGTTGTGGTTGCCTCAACTTCCCATCATGCATTTCTGTCATTAACCGATCGTTAAGGGCGTTTCATAACTACACTAGAGCAAACGAAACCACATTCTTTATATATATATATATATATATATATATATATATATATATATATATATTAGGGCTGTCAAAATGATCGCGTTAACGCGCGGTAATTAATTTTTTAAATTAATCACATTAAAATATTTGACGCAATTAACGCTCATGTCCCTGTCAGACAGTATTCTGCCTTTTGGTAAGTTATACAGCAAGGCTTTTGTGCTGTCTAACAGCGAACTCTTGTGGTCGCTTTGCGACATGGTTTATTGTTTTCTTGCCAGTGCAATATGGCTGCACGACGTCTCGGGCTGACGCCTATGTTGTAATGTTGTGCTTATATGATCCTTGGACAAGATTTGTCCGTAAGTATGGTTGTTGTAAAGAATGTACATATTATGTTAGTAAGCGAAATGTTATATTTTTTGTATGAGACGCTTTTTGTTTATGTTTAGTGAACCTGTATAGCATGCTAAGCTAACGTTGTTGCTAATGCAATGTGTACTTTTTTTTTTTAGTTTTACGACGGTCTAAAGAGGACAATGGTTTGAGGCCATTTTATAAATAAATCAGATGAAAACGGAAGAATTCTGATTATTAAGGCGTCGTTCACTAGCTGTCTAGCTTTGGAAAAAGTAGACGCTTCGGAGTGAGGACAGCATAGACAGATTTAAACGACAGTAGAGTGAAATGCCCACTACAGTCCTTATGTATTGTATGTTGAATGTATATATCCATCTTGTGTCTTATCTTTCCATTCCAACAATTTATTTTACAGAATATATATATAATTTACAGAAAAATATGGCATATTTTATAGATGGTTTGAATTGCGATTAAATGCGATTAATTACGATTAATTAATTTTTAGGCTGTAATTAACTCGATTAAAAATTTTAATCGTTTGACAGCCCTAATATATATATATATATGGCGGAAAACACTCAGGTGACTTGAAGTTCCGCTCTGAGACCCCCAATTTAGCCAACTTTCAAAATTGTCCGATATGCATGTGTGATACATCATTGAAAAGCTTAAAAAGTGTTAATTAATACGTGGTTTTAATTAAAATGTTGACGTTTTTTTTTTTTTATTTCAACAGCTCCACTCGGATGTAGACAAGGGCGACGGCAAGGTGAAGTATGTGCTATCGGGCGAGGGCGCCACTTCAATCTTCACCATTGATGAGAACACTGGAGACATCCACGCTACCAAGCGTCTGGATCGCGAAGCTCAGGCCTACTACACACTTCAAGCCCAAGCCGTGGACCGACTCAGCAACCTGCCGGTCGAGCCCCGCTCTGAGTTTGTGGTCAAAGTTCAGGACATCAACGATAACGAACCCAAGTTCCTCGACGGTCCTTACTTTGCCGGAGTGCCAGAGATGTCACCGCTTGGTAAATATATTTATGTATTCTGAATTTTAGGTCCATTGCTTGCTTCAAGATCTCTTCTGACTGCTCAGCCTTCAAATGCGAGTAAATCCAAGAAAAAAACAACAACATCCCGAGGCCAGTGAACCTAGCAGACGCGTGATAAACACAACAGGGGCGAGAGTGGCTATTCCGCCGTCTGCTCGGGTCAGCGGCCTCTGGCTTATTATATTGTCAGCCCTTGTAGCTTGATTTACATACATCACCTAAAATGCCAGAGTCGGCCGCGGGCAGTCCATGAACGATGCTGACGTCTGAATCAGCAGGACGGACCGACCGCCGCGGGCGTGTTTTCTTTGCGAGTTCGTGTTTACGGCTACCTGTGTGGCGCCACGTCTGATTGAGACAAATGCATTGTGATAGGGAATGAAGCCGTTTCTGCCCGTCACAATGTTATCTGGGCCTCGTTGCGTCCTTGAGCCGAGTTTCCTGAATGCCGCCAGCTAAGCTAGGAGCTGAAATCACCTCGTAGTGCTAAGTGGATGTTGCTGCTGTACAGCAACAATCCAATTTAAAGATAGAGAGAGTGATGTGCTACCTACCTGAACTGGAAATAGTTAATAAGCTATTTCGCTTCACTGAGATAAGCAATCCTGGTTGATTCATGTGCTAAGTAGCTACAAAGGATGTGGAGAGATGTGCTAACTACTTTAACCTTGTAAGTGATGTTAAGTAGTTAACAGTGGGGCAAATAAGTATTTAGTCAACCGCTAATTGTGCAAATTCTCCCACTTGAAAATATTAGAGAGGCCTGTAATTGTCAACATGGGTAAACCTAAACCATGAGAGGCAGAATGTGGAAAAAAAAACTAAAAAAATCACATTGTTTGATTTTTGAAGAATTTATTTGCAAATCATGGTGGAAAATACGTATTTGGTCAATACCAAAAGTTCATCTCAATACTTTGTTATGTACCCTTTGTTGGCAATAACGGAGGCCAAATGTTTTCTGTAACTCTTCATAAGCTTTTCACACAGTGTTGCTGGTATTTTGGCCCATTCCTCCATGCAGATCTCCTCAGAGCAGTGAGGTTTTGGGGCTGTCGTTGGGCAACACGGACTTTTAACTCCGTCCTCACCCCGTGGCGTCAAAATGATAACAAGAACGGTGAGCAAAAATCCCAGAACCACACGCGGGGACCTAGTGAATCACCTACAGAGAGCTGGGACCACAGTAACAAAGGCTACTACCAGTAACACAATGCGCCCCCAGCGACTCAAATCCTGCACTGCCAGACGTGTCCCCCCTGCTGAAGCCAGTACACGTCCAGGCCTGTCTGCAGTTCGCTAGAGAGCATTTGGACGATCCAGAAGAGGACTGGGAGAATATGTTATGGTCAGATGAAACCAAAATAGAACTTTTTGGTAGAAACACAGGTTCTCGTGTTTGGAGGAAAAAGAATACTGAGTTGCACCATACCCACTGTGAAGCATGTGGGTGGAAACATCATGCTTTGGGGCTGTTTTTCTTCAAAGAGACCAGGACGACTGATCTGTGTAAAGGAAAGAATGAATGGGGCCATGTATTGAGAGATTTTGAGTGAAAATCTCCTTCCATCAGCAAAGGCATTGAAGATAAGACGTGGCTGGGTCTTTCAGCATGCCAATGATCCCAAACACACAGCCAGGGCAACAAAGGAGTGGCTTCGTGAGAAGCATTTTAAGGTCCTGGAGTGGCTTAGCCAGTCTCCAGATGTAAACCCTATAGAAAATCTGTGGAGGGAGTTGAAAGTCCGTGTTGCCCAATCACAGCCCCATAACATCACTGCCATAAAGGTGATCTGCATGGAGGAATGGGCCAAAATACCAGCAACAGTGTAAGAAAAACTCTAGTTTTTTTTTTTACATTCTGTCTCTCATGGTTGAGGTTTACCCATTTTGACATTTACAGGCCTCTCTAATATTTTCAAGTGGGAGAACTTGCGCAATTAGTGGTTGACTAAATACTTATTTGCCCCACTGTAACTACAGAATACAAATTCTGGAGGAGTGATGTGAAATAATGTTGAATGATGATATGTTTTCTTGTTTGAAAGTATTTGGTGGGTCTGAGTTGAAAGCAAGGGCGTAGGTCTCAACATTGGTAGGGAGGATATGACAGCATAACCTGCATATACACTTTTTTTTTGCTGGGGACGGGACATTTATAAGACCAAACAGACTGGGTGAACGAGGGTCAGGGCTACATTTCTCACCAATATGAACCGAATTAATTGATATGCTAAATGATCAAGGCAAAATAAATCTGTATTGACTTATACTAACTTTCCTGTGTACTGGTTGAGGTGATACACTCTTCGATTCAAACCTTTGTCTACAAAAACTACTAAAGAAACATTTTGAAAACTTCCAGAATGAATGTCTGGATTTTATTTGCTAATTTAAATTGCAATATTTGAACATAAATTATAAATAACATACATAAGAAATACAAACTTGTTAATTATCAATTCTATAATCCATCTATAAAGGGGTAATCCTTCGTTCACTACATTTCATCCAGTTTGATTAACGTTAACAGTAGAAAACATACAGGAGGATATTTCTCTCATCACAGCTTCCTCCTTGAGTTCGAGAAATTCACACAGATGAATGTTAGTGGTGTGTTCCCTGACCTCCACAACATTGACATCTTTTTACATTACTTACAGTTGTTCTGCTGGCGGGAAAAAAACCCAAACTTGTAATATCCCTCGTCTTTAAAGGGGGCGGAGGAGGCGGCATGTTGTATTTCTATTGGGCTGTGAAGGTGTGTGTGGGTGGGTGGGTGGAGTCAAGTCATCAGCCAATCAAACGTGCGTTTGAGGGGAAAAAATGGACTGGCACATTCAGCAAGTGAAAAGGGGTAAATGTAAGTCTGAACATAATGAAGTACTGTAATTCACTTAATAATGGTCGGGTCAATTCTTCTTACAACATATTGGAAAAAAATCTAAATGACCTATATAACTGAAGCCATTATATAATGCAAATAGGGTTGCTTAAAAGTTGGTGGGGACAATTTCAGCATCCTGAAAACTTAGTAGTGTTATGTCCCTACCGTCCCTATGCAAACCTACGCCCTTGGTTGAAAGTCAATGAAAGTGAATGAGGATTTTTTTTTGTGGATCCAAGTTGAAAGTCAGTTGGAGTGATTTTTTTTTTCTTTTTTTTTTTCGGTGTGGTTCAAAGTCAATGAAAGTGAGCAAGGAGTTTTTTTTTGTTTTTTTTTTTGTGTGTTACCAAGTCAATGAGCGTGAAAGTAGATTTTTTTGTTGTTCCATTTTAAAAAGTTAATGGGAGTGAAATAGTGAATGAGGATATTTTTGTGTGTCTGACAGTTTTTGATCATTGAGAAGCACTCTCAGTTTGGTGGGTCTTACTTGGCAGCAGTGTTGTTAATAACAGCGTTAGAGAATAACGGCATTTCTAAGGGCGTTATTTTTTTCGGTAGTGAATATTTAAAGTGCGTATGACACCAAAAAGCATGTTTATTTCATATTTCACGCGCTGTTTTATGCTCCTGAATTAAATGGACCGCTTGGATGTGTGTGGCACTGATCACTTTATATATTCTTATATTATACTATATATATAGTGACTTCCGGCTTCAGTCTCCGGTTTAGGACGAATGCGACGTCACCCGGTCAGCATCTCACAATACAGCATTTCTTTATAGCGTGCAGATGGATTGCGGATTCGGCTGTTTTTGTGCATTCATTCGTTTATTTTTCACATCACACCAGCCAAACGGCTGCAGAAAATTGTTGCTGCACCAGGGAGAGCCATGTGAGCCCTTTTGGGTTTCAAAAGGTTCACGTTCTTCGTGGATATTGGTCAAAACAAGCCCTACTAATGTGGGACCATTGGACTTGTGAGTAGTGAGTAAACATCGTATTTTGTATTATCTGGGATCATGGCGCACGTTTTAATACCGAGGTGGCTTGCATTTTGTGGATGATTGTCCACCGAAAATGACACTAGGCGACCGGCGGCTTGTCGCACAACCCCCGCCGGCAGAGCGCTATACTCAGCTTATTGCCCTCTTTGTGTGCCTGGTGTTCTATCAAATTTTCAACCCCATCAGAAGTTGTAACTTTGTGTTAAAAATGGCCACGATTACAAAGTAAACACTACAAACTTTCTCTGAATAAAGGACTATTTACTTACCTTTGATCATGGACGGAAATGTAGAAAAGTTCTCCTCAGACACATGTTAGCTGCACAACAACTGCACGCCGCTCTCTGTTTACGTCTTCGCCGTGTAGTAAAGCATTATTTTACGTCAATACGTGTTGACCATGTGGCAGCTACGCGCTCCTCCGACATCAGCCGGTTTGTCCGGCGGTACACTCCAGCTGTTTTCCCGGCGAGCTCTCCTATCCGTAGAACAGGAACGAGTTGTAACGTTCTCGCCACCGGGCTGGTTGCTGATCGGCAAAGACAATCGACAACCCCGGCGCCGTGTGAATTGATCCGGGTTAGTTTTTTGTGATTTTTTTGCTTTGAAAAGCAAAAATAAGACTTTGAGACGTCGCTCGGTTCGGGTTAGCATGTCGGCTAGCTGTCACACCTTTTGGTTTGTTTACATTCGCTTAAGCTGGGGCAGGGAAATGACAAAAGCCTGACTAACTACGGTGGCATAAAATAATGTTCGGGGGGTGCGACAGTAAAGGTGAAGTCGACAGTTTGACTATTATGGAGTAATTTTGCCATGTCGTACTGAATAAATGCCTTTTTATTATTTCATATTCCATTTAGCACAAGACTGTTATTTGTCATGACCATACCATTTATTTAGCAATTGGGGAAAAATACTTTGATAAAAAGAATATCCTGTAAAAATATTGGAGTAGAGAGACTGAAACAATGACATTTTGCGGCTCTCTTCGTCGCATTTTCCTCATTCTGAATAATTCCCCCTCAATGAGTTGAATTTTAAATCAGATGAAACCATGACCCTGCCGACGTCATCCTCCTGTTGGGGACGCTAGAGCCCTATGATGGTAGGCGTGGCTAAACGGTGGGTTAAAAGACTAATTTCTCGTCATCTGCGCTTTGCCAAATTGTTGTATATAGTCAAATCGTCTCAAAATAGGATTCTAATTCACATAATAATGCTATATAAGACTTTTTTTATCCTGTCGTACGCACTTTAATTCACATTAAATCTAATTAATTACTTTTCCCATCTTTTAAACGCTGTTACCATTACTGAGGATGTGAAGGGGCGCGTTACTACAGTTTAGATGAATGAAACGCGAGCTTTCTGATTTTGTCACCGCTGCCTGGGAGACATCATAGTGGGAGTGGGCAGGAGGAAAAGGGGTGATGACGCCGTTGCAAACAAGATGATGATTGGCAATGTGGCTCGGAGCGTTAGCATAGCATTTGCGTTCTCGTTAGCATTAGCATTTAGCGTGGCGAGCGTCATCTTAAACTCTCGGGCAACTTTTTTTTACATACAGTTCGTGGCGTCCAGGATGAGTACAATTAATTGAAAATAATGTACTATTTTTTAAAACGAAATACAATTCCCGACTGTTTCTTCAAACTATGCTTTTTTGCTGTTGCTGCCCCCAGGCTGTGGAATAAATAGCCTTCCCTCTGAAATCCGCAACCACTACGAATCTAGGTCTGTCTAAGTCTCGGTTAAAAACACACCTTTTTAGACTCAACCTTTTCCCCAGATTAGGATAGCCTGGTTTAATTTGTTTAAGGGTTTTTAATGTTTTTATTTGTTATTGTTTTTAACTATTTTATTGCTTTATTTGCTGGACTTTTATCGCGATGCGCTGTTTTTGTTTCTTTTTGTTTTTTTTTTCTTAATGTCATTTTTTAATACTTTCCTGCCTTTTTTTTTTTTTTTTTTTTTTTTTTTAAATCTTGAGCCATGTTTTTGTTGTAAAGCACTTTGAGGGCCTTTGAGGTTTTTGTAAAGGGCTATATAAATAAATTTGATTTATTCATTGATTAATATGCAAAATTGAACTTTCATTTCACAAGAGCAATAATTGATAATTAATCAGCTTAGCCTCAAACGGTATAAAAAAAATAATAAATGAGGATCAAAGTACAACAAAAGAAGAATTGGCTAACTTGCATTGCAAAAGTCCGCTAGCTTAAATGCTGTAAAATGCAAACTTTTTTTTTTCATTTTTACAATGCTCTTAACAAATCGTTCAAACACATATTCCAACAACAACCCCCCCCCCCCCAAAAAAAAAAAACAGGTGACTACCTATAAACTAAATTACGAATGCATAAAAAAACACATATTAGCTAAAACAAAAACTTACCTTATGTTGGTCTTAACAGGGAGCAGCTAGATTCAGCCATGTGAAAGAAGTTATGCCATATTCACCGTTGCCACTAGAGGTCAGTGTATCCACCCAAATCAATAAAACTAAATGCAAACACTTTCAAAACAAACCATTACAACGCCCCTCTTAATTAAACAAATACTCAAAGCAGCAAAATTGGATTTGAATCTTTTTTCCTAATCGCATTACCCGAGTTAATCGATTAATCATTGCAGCACTAGCATTTACCAACGTTAAGAACATGAAATGTAACGTCTAGGGTTGTTCCGATCATGTTTTTTTGCTCCCGATCCGATCCCGATCGTTTTAGTTTGAGTATCTGCCGATCCCGATGTTTCCCGATCCGATTGCTTTTTTTTTGCTCCCGATTCAATTTCAATCATTCCCTATAATTTTTCCCGATCATATACATTTTGGCAATGCATTAAGAAAAAAATGAATAAAACTCGGACGAATATATACATTCAACATACAGTACATAAGTACTGTATTTGTTTATTATGACAATAAATCCTCAAGATGGCATTTAATAATAATAATAATAATAATAATAATAATAAAGTTTACATTATTAACATTCTTTCTGTGAGAGGGATCCACGGATAGAAACACTTGTAATTCTTAAAGAGCATATGACACCAGAAAAAAAGTCTTAAATGGCATTATTATGTGAATTAGAATCATATTTTGAGACGATTCAACTATATACAACAATTTAGCAAAGCGCAGATGACGAGAAATTAGTCTTTTAATCTGCCGGTTAGCCACGCCTACCATTATAGGGCTTTAGCGTCCCCAACAGGTGGATGACGTCAGCGGTAGACTGGGCTCATCGGTTTTACTGTTCAGCCCATTGAGGGGGAATTGTTCAGAACGAGGAAAACGCGACGAAGAGAGCCGCAAAATGTCATTGTTTCAGTCTCTCTACTCCAATATTTTTACAGGATATTCTTTTTATGCAAGTATTTTTCCCCAGTAGCTATATAAATGGCTTGAGAAGGACCAGTCAGCCCGTCGAGGGGGAACTATTCACAATGAGGAAAACGAGACGAAGAGAGCGGCAAAATGTCATTGTTTCTGTCTCTTTACTTCCATATTTTTACAGGATATTCTTTTTATCCAAGTATTTTTCCCCAATAGCTATATAAATGGCTTGAGAAGGACCAGTCAGCCCGTCGAGGGGGAACTATTCACAATGAGGAAAACGCGACGAAGAGAGCGGCAAAATGTCATTGTTTCTGTCTCTTCACTTCCATATTTTTACAGGATATTCTTTTTATCCAAGTATTTTCCCCAATTGCTAAATAAATGGCATGGTCAAGACAAATAACAATCTTGCGCTAAATGGAATATGAAATAATAAAAATCCATTTATTCAAGACGACATGGCAAAATTACTCCATAAAGGTCAAAACTGTCGACTTCACCTTTACTGTCGCACCTCCCGAACGATACTTTATGACACCTAAATCGGACATATGTCATTTCCCTTCCCCGGCTTCGGAGAATGTAAACAAACCAGAAGGAGTGACAGCTAGCCGACATGCTAACCCGAACCGTGATGTTTCAAAGTCTTCAAAGCGGAAAATCACACAAAGCTATCCTGGATTATTTGACATGACGACCCGGTTGTCGAATGTCTTAGCGGATCGGCAAACCGCCCGGCGGAGAGCAATTTACAGTTCGTTCCCCGGAGGAGGGTGGCTGGAGCTAACGCAGCTAACGTGCTGCTGCTAATGCATTAGGAGAGCTTTTTACATGCCCATCAATGATCAAACGTAAGTAGTCCTTCATTTAAAGGAAGTTTGTAGTGTTTACTTTGTAATCGCTGTATTCGTATTTGACATAATACAAAACAAGATGTTTACTCACTTCCCCGTAAGTCCAATGGTCCCAACGTAAATATCCACGGTGAATGGGAACCTTTTGAAACTCCAAAAAGGCGCATACGCCTCTCCCTCATACAGAATGATTTTTCTGCAGCCGTTTGGCTGGCGTGATGCGAAAAATAAATGTATTAATCCGCAAAATCAGCTGAATCCTTTGTCCTCATACACAACAGTACACTGTAGCGTGAAGAGGACGTCTTCTACCGTACACGTCGCAGCGCCCTCCTCCTCAATGCAAGACCGAAGCCGGAAGTCACTCATTTTCCTGGCGCGGGATTAAAAAAACTAAATAAATATAGCGATCGCTTCCACACACATCCAAGCGGTCCATATCATTCAGGAGCATAAAATACCGCGTGTATTATGAAATAAACATGCTTTTTCGTGTCACAGGCACTTTAAAGGATAAATGTGACTTTGTATATTGTGACTAAATATTGCCATCTAGTGTATTTGTTGAGCTTTCAGTAAATGATACTGTAGCCATTTAACTGTTCTGCCCAAATGCATGATGGGAAGTGCAACCATGACTGTGCGTAGTGGCACCAATTGATATATCTTCTCTGCGTTGGGAAACAACATTGGGTGTTAAGCAAAAGATCAACTACTACCTTTTTTCCCCACATTGCTTCCCACGATACTTTTAACTATTGAGAGAGGGATTTTAAGGCTTTAACCAACTAACAAAAGGTTCCAAAGACTGCCAAAATTCACTCTACTCATTTTACGCTGCCTTTTAGCTCTATATATAGGTAAAACGGCGCCATTACAGATTGAACGCGACAATGCGTGAGTGGGTCGTGCAGCGCATGCGTTAATTGCGTTAAATATTTGCCATTAACGCGATAAATTTGATAGCCCTACTTTAAGCCAAAACTAAAGACTCTGGATGAGTGTAAGACATTTTGTCTGTAACGTTAAATGCAATTAGAAAACGATTTAATTAAAAAAAAAATATATATATATATATATATATATATATACTGTATATTAAAAAAAAGCATGTCCGATATTTTTTTGTGCCGATTCCGATACTTTGAAAATGACGTGATTGGACATCCCGATCGATCGGGACATCTTTAGTAACGTCACTTACTTTGCTAAGTAACTAATTACTGAGTTAATAACTCAGTTTGTGGGAGAAGTAACTTGTAACTGTAACCAATTACTTTTTTTTAAAGTAAGATTAACAACACTGTTTGGCAGTCAATGGCAGTGAAAATTTTTGTTTTTTGGCGGGGTGGGTCCGAGTTCAGTGTCAATGAAGAATTGAATTAATCATTAATTTTTTGGATTGAAAATTATCGGTTTTTTTGGGGGGGTGAGTTGAAAAGCCAATCGGAGTAAAAATAGATCTAGGTTTTTTTTTGTGTTTCAAAGTCAATGAAAGTGAATGAGGAATTTATTTTTGTGGGTGCAAGTTGATGAGGATTTTTTTGACGGAGTGGGATCATATAAAAAAGATAGGCGGTACATCAGATTTTTCCAAAGTAATGAGCAAGTTTCCACATCATGGAGAGCGACAAACGATTATCTTTCATACAAGTCCTAGATAGCAGTACATTCATTCTGTGTATTTTGGAGAGAAAAAAAGCACAATGAAAGGCAAGCATGAACCCCGAGGGGGTTTTGCTAACTGTTGCGCTCACGAAAACAGATTAAAAAAAAAATGCAAACAACAAATTCTTCCCCTCGGCAGAACGTCAAAGCCAGATGGAAAAAAACAATAGGCGCTACTGTTAAACTCAAAATGGAAATATCAGCATAGTGGAGGAAGTGTGTGTGTGTGTGGGTGGGGTTGTCATCCCAAGGGAATGCAGGCAGCAACACCGATCCTGCAAGGATTACACAGACGAGGGAGGCGCAGCGCTTGGGTTAAAGGAAACTCGGGATTAAGTCCTGATAAGAGCGACTCCTTCGCTAGGGGTCTCGTCTGACTCTGACATTATTTACCCAGATACAATTGCAACTGTATTTGGGTTTTGCATCTGCCTCACCAGTTTGAAACCCTCAATTCGAACTGCAACCCCTGTTACACCGCTGTCAAACTGGCAGCCTGGGGGCCAGATCGGGACCGCAACATCATTGTGCGCCGCCCGGAAAGTAAATCATGTGCATCGACTTCATGCTTTCACTAAAATAAAATGTATGTATAATTCCCATAGTGTATAAATAGGAAAATATTTGCATTACTTTTCCTTTAATTATTATTATTTTTTTAATACAAAGAATGCAACTTTTTTTTTTTTTTTTTTTTTTTAATAAACTTTTTTTTTCTATTTTTAAATTAAATCCCAAAACTGGAAAAAAGAGTGTTTTTTACTGTTTTGTTTATTAAAGATCGTAAATAAATAATAGATAAAAATTAAATGAATGACTATTTGAAAAGACAATATTTACATTTTCCATTACAATTTATTACATTTTTATTAAAAAAAAAAAAAAAAAAAAAATGCTACACCGCAACCAAATATTAAGACGGTCAATTGACAAATGACTGCGGAGTAGGATATCTATGTTAGTGTCCACAAGAACAACAAAAACAACCTGAGTGTGGATTTAGACGATTTTGAGGTGAACAATGCCTCTAAACCAGACATGTCCAAAGTCCGGCCCGGGGGCCAAATGCGGCCCAAGGTCAAATTTCATCCGGCCCCCAGCCTCTGTCATAAAATCAATAACGTCTGGCCCGAACACAGCCTAATTGAATTGGTCAGCAGTACTGTAACCAGCATATAAAGTAGCTTACACACAAAATGCTGCCCCTCATTTACCCACTAAAAGGCAGCAGCACTTTAACCCTTTATTGCCAAATGTATCACATTTGATACAACTAAAATTCCATGATTTTGAGACTAATTTAGAATTTTTACATTTCTTTTTGAAAAAAAATGATGGATGCAAGTCAACACATGCATTTGCAGGTTCCATGAGAAAAAAACACATGATTTAGCATGGGTTATAGATATAGAGCGCTTATTACACATACCGTATTTTTCGGACTATAAGTCGCACCTGAGTATAAGTCGCACCAGCCCAAAAATGCGCAATGAAGAGGAAAAAAACACATATAAGTCGCACTGGAGTATAAGTCGCATTTTTGGGGTAAGTTTACTTGATAAAATCCAACACATGGAACAGATATGTCATCTTGAAAGGCAATTTAAAATAAAAATACAATAGAGAACAACATGCTGAATCATCGTACAGTATGATAATGTTACATGAGGGATGAACAACGAAATGTGAACATGGCCGGTATGTTAACTTAACATCGCTATTAAGAGTTATTCAGATAACTATAGCATAAAGAACATGCTAACAAGTTTACCAAACTATCAATGTAACTCCAAAACACCAAAATAACATGTAAAATGATATAATAATGTGTTAATAATTTCACACATAAGTCGCTCCAGAGTATAAGTCGCACTCCCAGCCACACTATGAAAAAACTGCGATTTGTAGTCCAAAAAATACGGTATTCATTTTGACTTTTCTTTTTACAAATTTGAAAAAAAGGTTTCATTAGGACCTTATTTTTCAAATTTAGAGATTCTCTGATAATTGCTTCATGTTGTAGGTATTTAAGGGCTAAGCAACATTACTCCGTGTGACCCCATTACTTCCATTTTCTAAAATGGTGACAATCAACATAAAAACGAAAGTTGACTGTGACGGCCAACGCTTCAAGGATAGGTGGAAATTAGACTATTTCTTCACTAAAATACGCAACAACTGTGTCTGCCTCATTTGCAAAGAGACATAGCTGTTTTTAAAGATTTCAATGTTAGGCGATATTACCAAACAAGACACGCTGACATGTACGACAAGATTACAGGGAAGATACGCAGCGAGAAATTGAAGCAACTTGAAGCTAGTTTAATGTCACAGCAGCAGTATTTCGCAAGAGCCCGAGAGTCGAAAGAGAAAAAAATAATCAAGCAAATGTGACACACTGAATGGCTTGCTAAAATTTGCATAAATATATTGTTCTACGTAAAGGACGTCAGCCAAGGTCGGCCCCTCACATTTTTACCACACCAAATCTGGCCCCCTTCGCAAAAAGTTTGGACACCCCTGCTCTAAACGGTATACCGATCATTAAAATAGATGATATTTCATTTGCTAATCAATTGTTCAATTAATTGAGGCAGCCCGTCCAATCTATTTTTGCGAATTCGCCCCTCCCCGTCTAAATGGAATGGACGTCTTTCCCCGTCAATGGCAGCCAAATCAGTTAAATATTTCTATGGCTTGGTCAATATAAAAGCCTTGTGAAGGAACCCCATAACTGCAACGTGAAAGAGTTTGAGGTTTGTGCGCGTGACAGCAGGAAGCACATTAAACACGCCGCATTTGTTTTCATTACGAGCAGATGACAGTCGCCGGGCCCGGCTTGCGAACTGATTAAGAGCACACATGTTGGATTGAGGTAGCAAATGTCGGTAGGTTCAGGTGAGGATGATGAACCAAGACTTAAAACCATCATAATTACTATTATTTCATTGATAAATAACTTTTTATTTATTGGTGTATTACTTTAAGATGAACATAAATATGGATTGGACTGAATGATACTGAATATTTCATTAAGGACTTTAGAAATAAAAAGAGTTTTTATTTCATTTTTTTCTTTTCTGTTTTTTAATTGAAGAATTAAAAATATTTAACTGAATATTTGTATTCCCCCGTTTTTTTTTTGTTTTTTTTTTAGATAAAAAAAATGTTTTTTTAAAAAAGGTAAAAAGTAAAAATTATCCAGGCAAAGGCAGTTACAATTCAATTATGATTGTTGAATGAAGATTGTTTATTGACTACAGAAATGGGAGCACAATACATTTTTTTTTAAACATAAATTAAGAAAAGCAAAAATAAATCTTAAAAATAATTTTGACAGTTTTCTTTGTTTTTCAAAATTACATAAAAATTAGTCGGCAAATTAAGAAATAAAATAAAACTTAAAAGTTGAACAAATCTAAAAGAATATTTACTGTTTCCTTTCTTTTTTTCCAAAACTTTTCCAAATACATAGAAATTAATATGAATATTAAAAATGAACTTAAAATAGAATACAAACTGTTTTTTTTTTATTTAAAGTATTTATTTTTAAAACATTTATTTTTAGATTATAATGCTGCAGTAAAAATTGTTGTCCTTTTATGTTTTTATTTTAAAACCCAAAACAAATACAAATGAACAAAATTTTAAAAATTAAAGAATATTTTATTTATTTATTTTTTTTTAATTTCAATTATCTTTTTAACAAAATAAAATAAATATCTAAAAAAAAGTTGTTTTTTTATTTAAAATATAAATAAATAGAAATTCAAAACAAAGGCTAAAATTTTGGGACATTTTTAAAGTTACTCATGTCTCAACAATTAACTATCTACAGTGGTATGAAAAAGTATCTGAACCTTTTGGAATTTCTCACATTTCTGCATAAAATCAGCATCAAATGTGATCTGATCTGTCAAAATCACACAGATAAAAAATACAGTGTCTGCTTTAACTAAAACCATCCAAACATTTATTGGTTTTCATATTTTAATGAGGATAGCATGCAAACAATGACAGAAGGGGGAAAAATAAGTAAGTGAACCCTCTGCCTAAGGAAACTTAAAGCGCAATTGACACCAATTTTTACCAAACATTTTAAATCAGGTGTGTGCCCAATCACTGATGAGTGGTTTAAAGCTGCCCTGCCTACTATAAAACACACACCTGGTAAGAAATGTCTTGATGAGAAGCATTGTCTGATGTGCATCATTGCTCGGTCAAAAGAGCTGTCTGAAGGCCTGCGATCAAGGATTGTTGATTTGTATAAAGCTGGGAAAGGATATGAAACCATCTCCAAAAGTCTGGATGTTTATCAATCCACAGTCAGAGAAGTTGTCTACAAATGGAGAGGGTTAGGCACTGTTGCTTCTCTCCCAAGAAGCGGCTGTCCACCAAAGATGACGTCAAGAGTTCAGCGCAGAATGCTCAGAGAGGTAAAAAAGAACCCTAGAGTGTCTTCTAAAGACTTACAGAAATCACTGGCACAATCCAATATCTCCGTGTACACATCAACTATGTGTAAAACTATGGCCAAAAATGGTGCTTATGGGAGGACTCCACAGAGGAGGCCACTGCTGTCTTTAAAAAAAAAACGAACAAACAAAAAAAAAAAAACATTTTCGCCTTTTTAATGTTCGCAAAAAGGCACTTGGACACTAAATGGTGTAAATGGTGTTATACTTGTATAGCGCTTTTCTACTAGACAGAAGTTTAGGCAAAATATTTTGTGGACTGATGAAACCAAAGTTGAATTGTTTTGGAGTAACACACAACGTCATGTGTGGAGGAAAAATGGAACAGCTCACCAACATCAACACCTCATCCCCACCGTGAAGCATGGTGGAGGGAGCATCATGATTTGGGGCTGTTTTGCTACCTCAGGGCCTGGACAACTTGCAATCATTAATGGAAGAAAGAATTCAAAAGTTTATCAGGATGTTTTGCAGGAAAACCTGAGGCCGCCTGTCAGACAGTTGAAGCTAAAAAGAGGATGGATGATGCAACAAGACAATGATCCAAAACACAGAAGTAAATCAACTTCAGAATGGTTTCAGAAGAACAAAATACACGTTCTGGAGTGGCTAAGTCAAAGGCCAGTCTTGAACCCCATTGAGATGCTGTGGCATGACCTAAAGACAGCGATTCATCCACGACATCCGAGGAATCTGACTGAACTACAGCAGTTTTGTAGAGAAGAATGGGCCAGATGTGCCAGACTGATCTGCAGCTACAGGAAGCGTCTGGTTGAAGTTATTGCTGCCAAATGGGAAGGACACAAAATATTAAATGTGATGGTTCACTAACTCAGGGGTTTTCAACCCAGTCCTCAAGGCACACTGTGGGTCCTGGTTTTTGTTCCAGCCGATCCAGCAGAGACAGTTGAACCAATGAGGCTTCTGCTAAAACAAGCCACACCTGACTGCAATCAACTGATTGCACTTGTAAAACACCAGATTGGGGAAAAAGTGTTGTCATCTTGTTTGGTAAGAATGAAATCCTGCACCCACAGTGTGCCTTAGTGGAATAGGTTGGGAACCCCTGCTATATTTTCCCCCTTCTGTCATTGTTTTCATACTATCCTCATTAAAATATGAAAACCTATCAATGTTTGGGTGGTTTTAGTTAAAGCAGTGACTGTTTTTTCATCTTTTTGATTTTGACAAAGATCAGATCACATTTGATGGTGATTTTATGCAGAAATGTGAGAAATTCCAAAAGGTTCAGATACTTTTTCATACCACTGTAAACAATTCTCAATTTATTTGATAACCCATTAGTTGCTGATTAGTCGAATACTCGTGGCAGCCCTCCAGCCCTGAAACAATTTTTTGGCCGGCCAACAAAGTTCAACTAAGGTCGTCCCTCTAAGCACAAATCTCGGCAGGCCGCTAGTTTAACTACGTCTCCGTGCCAAAGAATTACACCCAACTCGACTTCTCTTTCGCGCGCTGGTCCTTTGACCTTGCCGCTTTCAAACGGCCGTAATATAAGCTGTCATGACTAAGAGGTGATGATATAATCCAGGTGTCCTTCTCCGGCCGGCGCGGCGATAACTTGTGTCCCCCCCTGCAGCTCGCCGTGCGGAGCATACGGGGGGGACAAAGCCTGTTAATTTCGCTTTACGAGGTGGCACGGAGGACTCTAATCTTCAATTTCCATGATCACTTCATTCTGTAAAAGCCTGTAAAACACGTCTGACGTCAGAAAGGCAAATTTTTTACGAGCGGCTTTGCTTCCCAAAAGGCGGCGCTTTTCTGTCATCTGCTACAATATAAACGCTCGCTCGGATCACAACGTCGTTAAAGTGAAATATTCGGCAGCCTGGTTGCAGAAAAGCAGCTGGAAAATAATGTGTTTTATGTTTTTCAAGGTTATTTCACCAATGGGCACAAATTGTATGAAATGCCAGAGCACAAATAGCCCCCTCATATAGCGAAAAAAGCTAAAACATTTTTTTTTTTTTAATTCCAAACGTAATTAACGTAATTTCCCGAATATAAGGCGCATCCCTGTATAATGCGCACCCCAAATTTACTTGTAAAATCTAGGGAAAATTATTGTACCCGTTTATAACGCGCACCCTAATTTTAGCACCAATAAATAGAAGAATACAAGAAAAACAGATACAGAAATGTCATTTTACTGAATGGTGAAACATAGCACAAGCATAGCACATTGATAGTTCAAAACATTACCATAAACTGACCATGTTTACGGTAATAATATGATTAGACAACTTATCCAACTTACCAGAATCTAGGAGAAAACAAAACAGATGTGACTTTTCTTTTAAAGGCTGCTTTATAACTTGCTCGTTTCATCATGATGAATAAATGTTTCTTCCGTGGATTGATACGGTAAAATGAAAGTGAGAACGTAAATCGGAAATCCGTGAGAGCTCATCGCTGTCAACACGACAGTAAGAATAGGAACTATTGTTATTTGGGTTTGAGTTTCCCGAGGGACAGATATAGTTGAAGGACACACAGGAAGTGTGTGTTACGTTTGTTATGGTCCGAGTTGCGGAGCTGCAATAAACGTTGACTCAAATGAGTTCAAGAAAGTAAATTCTGTGCTTTATGAAATGTGAAAAAAGCAGAATTTAACACGGACAAAATCATTCGGCCGATCAGAGTGAAGTACTACCGAAACTAAATGGTGACGTCACGTACCGTAATGGTCGGCAACGGATCGCCACATACATTTCTTCAACACAACGTTGCCATGTCAATAAAAAAAAAAAAAAACGGTTTCTTTCTCTCTCTCTCTCTCTCTCTCTCTCTCTCTCTCTCTCTCTCTCTCTCTCTCTCTCTCTCTCTCTCTCTCTCTCTCTCTCTCTCTCTCTCTCTCTCTCTCTCTCTCTCTCTCTCTCTCTCTATATATATATATATATATACATACACATATATATACATATATAGTAGGGCTGTCAAACGATTAAAATTTTTAATCGAGTTAATTACAGCTTAAAAATTCATTAATCGCAATTAATCGCAATTCAAACCATCTATAAAATATGCCATATTTTTCTGTAAATTATTGTTGGAATGGAAAGATAAGACACAAGATGGATATATACATTCAACATACGGTACATAAGGACTATTTATTTATTATAACAGTAAATCAACAAGATGGCATTAACATTATTAACATTCTGTTAAAGCGATCCAAGACTTGTAGTTCTTAAAAGAAAAATGTTGGTACAAGTTAGAGAAATTTTATATTAAAACCGCTCTTAATGTTTTCGTTTTAATAAAATTTGTAAAATTTTCAATCAAAAAATAAACTAGTAGCCCGCCATTGTTGATGTCAATAATTACTTACACAATGCTCATGGATGCTGAAGCCTATAAAATCAGTCGCACCCAAACGCCAGCAGAGGGCGGCAAAACTCCATAAAACACAACAAGTGAGCGTTTCACTGTGTACTGTCATTTAAATCTCTCTGAGCGGGGCATCTGCGTTCATTGCGTCAAATATTTTAACGTCATTAATTTTAAAAATTAACTAACGCCCGTTAACGCGATAATTTTGACAGCCCTAACATATATATACATTTCTGTCTCCATCCATGTACCCGTTTATAACGCGCACCATGATTTTACAAGTTGATTTTGGGGGGAAAAAAGTGCGCGGTATATACGGGAAATCACGGTAATTATTTTTCGAATTTAATTACTTAATTAGATTAATGCAGCTTTCTTTATAATACCGTTTTTCAAGGTTATTTCACCAATGGGCACAAATTATATGAAATGCCGGAGCACAAATAGCCCCCCAAAATTGCGAAAAGCTACAAAAAAAAATTGTTAAATTCCAAATGTAGTTATTTTTCGAATTTAACCACTTAATTAGATTAATATAGCTTTCTTTATAATACCGGTTTCTTTATTTGCTTCATTTTAATGTACAGAGAAATACACGTTTTATTGAAACACCATATTGGGACCCAGAAGATTCATTTTAAACCCTACTTTTGAACCACTCCCCTTATATCTAAATTCTAAAGTTTGGAGTGTGACTGACTGAGGTTGTGGACAGCTGTCTTTTATATAGATAATGAGTTAAAACAGGTGCCATTAATACAGGTAACGAGTGGAGCCTTGTTAGACCTCGTTAGAAGAAGTTAGACCTCTTTGACAGCCATTAATCTTGCTTGTTAGTAGGTGACCAAATACTTATTTTTCATTTTAATTTGGAAATAAATTCTTTAAAAAATCAAACAGTGTGATTTTCAGTTTTTTTTTTTTTTTTTTTTTTCAAATTCTGTCTCTCATGGTTGAGGTTTACTCATGTTGACAATTACAGGCCTCTCTTATCTTTTCAAGTAGGAGAACTTGCACAATTGGTGGTTGACTAAATACTAATTTGCCCCATTGTATTATTCAAACCGAATTTTGGAACCCTAAACAGACCTTAAGACCTAAACAATTTAGAAACCCATCTAAGATAAGCAAAACTTGGCTTTGAAACATCTCAACTCTTGTTTCAAGCCCCAAAACCAAGGACTGACCCCGTCATTTAAAACCCGACCTATGAACTCGCATTTAAAACCCTAAGATAGACTCAAAACCCTACTTTGGAAGTACTAGCATTATTCAAAACAAATAACCTTTATTTGGCAAACTTACTCTTGTTGGAAACCGAAAAACCATAGTTTGGAACCATAACCATATATTCAAACCATATTTTGGACCCCTAAACCGACTTTAAAACCTAAACCGTCTAGAACTCCATCGCATTGGAGACCCAAAACCTGGCTTGAAAATTCTCAATCCTTGTTTGAAGCCCAAACCAGACTTGAACCTCTCATAATTTGATTGAGTAAAAAAAAATCCTCACCCTAATTTGAAATGCCTGGCTCGAAACCTTAATTTGATCGGAGAATAACATGTGGTATGATCTAGCAAAGCGTGCAACTGGAGTTCTGGAATTGTTTCGCGTGAGCGGCGCCGTTTAAATGTGCCGGAACATCCTGGACAAACAAGGCTTAACTCCTCGTTAACATGGACAGATGGGTCACACTCTCCATCTGGCTTCTACAATTTTGGCTCCAAATCGCTGCAAATGAAAACAAGGGAATCTAAAGTTAAAACCTAAAGGAGTAACACTTGAGCTAGTAAACAAACGTAGCATCCGTGGGCGTTTTTGCTGCTGTTTTAGCACATGTTGTGTCAGGAAAGCTTTTTCATTACATGTGAATATAACAAGTCGTTACAAAGCTAAACAGCAGTAGCAACAAATAAAGACAACATCGCTCCTAATGAGATTATTAACCGCCTCGCAAGTTTCTGTTCCGCCGCCCCCCCTCAACAACTCCTTACTCCGCTTTCAAGTGCAGTCGGTCACGCGCTCAACGCCGACGTTTCCACAATTAGCCTCTTTGGGACACGCTTGTGGCTGTTGCTGTGGTAACTAATGAAGGCCTGTCCTCCCACGCAGGAACGATGGTGGTGCAAGTGGCGGCCACGGACGCTGACGACCCCACGTACGGGAACAGCGCCAGGGTGGTGTACAGCATCGTGCACGGGCAGCCATACTTCTCAGTGGAGCCCAAGACAGGTGGGTGTTTACCAGGCGTAAGTGGGGATGGTTGCACCTGTCAGAGTGGGCGGATTCCGTTTGGAACAGTGTCATGGGCAATGTTTTGATAATTAACTCTTTAGCTGTCTTTGAATTAAAAAGAAATGTTCATTCACCTCTCCCAGTGCAATTGGGTTGAACGTCCAGAGCAGAGCTGCCAACTGTTGTGGAATGAACAGTATAAGCTAGCGACGTTAGCCGAAAGTTAACTCGTGGCAAACCCCGATCATAGTTGTTGTCATCTACGATCTTGTCCGAAATGGTTAATCCACTGACAATCGAGAAAGGGGTGTGGATGTGCATATAAGCGGGTCGGCGTCGCGGTAAATCGCGATCACGTTGCCGTAAGAGACACACACCGCCGATGAGTTTGTGCACATTTATTTGTATTTGTATTATGTATTTCCACCTTCATGCTTCAAGCATTGCATTGCATTTGTACGGTTTGGCATTTCTTTCACGGTGATCTCTTGATAGCCTTCTAGTTTGTGTTTTACGTACGAGAGCCGAGAGAGCCGCTGACAGGTGAAAACAACAAGCGTGTTGCTTTTAATGTCTGACAGCGAATGAGCGAGCGCGCAGGCCACGCAGTGAATCATGGGAAATGTAGTCTCGGGACAACACGGGAGTGGTGCTTTGTAATCTGTTCGCTTGTGTGAAAAAACTACATTTCCTCACGCCATTAGACGCCACTTCCTCCCGAGAGCCCCGAGCGGTGTTGTACTGTTAGCTCCATGTGTTAATAAAGAAACAAAGTTGTCAGCACGTCGTGTGTTCGATACATTTGTAAACAAAAAGCTCATTACAAGACACTATGCACGATCCATTTAAGAGACGCTGGAGTAGTAGGAGGCGAGGAGGAGATCAGCGAGAAGCAAAACTTTGCGGTTGAATGTGGCGGCAGTCCGCTATTATTCTGTTTTCTTATTGTTGCCACAATAAAGTGGAGAAAGCCATCAACGACTCATCTCCTTCTTTCCCCCCAACGTTTTTATATTATTATTTTATATGCGCGAGAGCTGCCGGATCTGCCAAATTGAACAAGGAGTCTGATTAATATTTTTTTTTTTAACAATGTCATCAGATAGACAAAAACATAAAATTATGTGCAAATGCCTGCATCTTCAAATCATGAAAATAATAACAGCCTATATTTTACCAATCTTGTAATCTCGATGGGTCTTGTATCCATTCCATGTCAGGTAGTCTAGGCACATTGTTTGCATCCTGATTAGCGTCTGGCTAATACATGTTAGGTCCAATATAAAATTCCAACCTCCACTTCTTCCTCCAACTCTTCAAAAACTATGATCTCCTCCCTTACGCTCGATCTATCGCTTATATCGCTGTTTGAATCATTGTTTGAAGGGCTTTGTATGGCGGCCGTATGTATGGAGCTGCCATCGCTGTTCCCGGTGTGACGTATCACTTCCGGGTTCGTCCCGTTTCAGGCTTGTACTTCGGAAACACGATTATTTTGTCAAATATACAACATATAAATTATTTTTTCCATGCTTTATTTGTTGGACAATGTTTAATTATGTGATGAAATTACTTCACATTTGTGCTTTAAAGCGAACCTCTGACTTAAAGACTTATAGGCTCTAATAAGCCACAATTGTTCTCTTTTACTAAAATCTGTTATTAGAAACACATAAAATATTTCCATTGATTTAAAAATCTATAATATTTAGTACATTTTGACCTCTGGAGGGCGCTATGTTTTATGCGCGCAATGAAGGCTCGGGGTGATGACGTAGATTGTCACTATCACTAGACGAGCACTGCCGAGTTACTCCGATTCCTTCTACGCAGCGAGACATCCAACACATGCGCACATCAGTTAAAAGTGGCGTATACTTACTATTTGTATTTTTATTTAGTCTTTTATTACCTTTTCATTGCCCCAAATTACTTTTTGCATGTGTTTCCCTCTCATACTTTTAAGCTATTCTTGTGGTAGCTTTAAAGCAGATTGTTGATCTTTTGACCACATTAGTCACGCAGCATATTTAAACCACCCCTATTTTATATTACTATGTTTAAGTATTTTCATAAGGCATCTTTAGTATTATCTGTCTGTATGCATCTAGACAAAACAAGCTGAAAGCACACAGTAGTACTTTGGGTGTCCAATTCACGTCTTGTATACATTTTTCCAGTGTTGCACATTTTGGCAGAACAGCGTTTTTTTTCCCCCTGCGCTCATCTCGTCTCATCCTGTCTTTCCTGTTCATTTTGCTTTTTCTGCTCGTTTTGTGAAATATCGACAGTGCTGTCATACTCAATAATGTTCCTCTCGGGTTCAAAAGTCATACTCTGGAAGTTCGGCAGCGTCACCATGTGACATCACCGCCCTGCGACATCAACAACAATGGCCACCAACTAGTTAAACTGAGTTTACAAATTGTATAAAACCGAAAACATCAAAATGGGTTTCAATATCAAGTTATTGTAACTCATAATAACGTCTGTCTTTTAAGAACTACAAGCTTTTCTATCAGTGGATCCCTTTAAAGCTATTAATCAAATGGTTTGCCATGGAATTCAAACTAGAAAGGTGGAAAGAAAGGATAGGATCCAATTTTTTAAGTCAGACCTATTTGCAAGTTTACCTTTTTTTTATAGGCACATCCATCATCATAGATGCGCAAAAAATGTCTCAAAAATCCATGCCGAAAAATACAAAGGATGCTTGCCATTTTGAGGAATACTAGAGTACTGATCACACTTTAAAAAATCAACCCCCACAGCCAGAGTAATTTAGCCTTATGAATTTTGGTAGGCACGTCTATCATGAGTAGACGTACATAAAAGTCTGAAAAAGCCACGCCCGAAAACACACAGGACGTCCGCCATTTTGGTTTAAATTGGTCATTTGAGCTTCATTTACCTGGAGTCTTCCAAGACAACTGATCGCAGTTTAAAAATTCATCCCCCAAAGCCAAATTAATATAGCCTTATGAATTTTTGTAAGCATGTCTATCTTGAGCAAAAGTACAAAAAAAGTCTCAAGAAGCCGTGCCAGAAAACTCACAGGAAGTCTGTTTATTTGGTTTAAATTGGCACCTTTAGCTTCATTTACGGAACCTTCCAAGACAACTTATCAAACTTTAAAAATTCAGCCCCCAAAGCCAGATTAATATTGCCTTTTAAATTTTGGTAGGCATATTTTTCATGAGCAGACGCACAAAAAAGTCTCAAGAAGCCATGCGCGAAAACATACAGGAAGTCTTCTGTTTTGGTTTAAATTGGCCATTTTAGCTTAATTTACCTGGAACTCTCCGAGACAACTGGTCAAACTTTAAAAATTCAGCCCCCAAAACCAGATTAAACTAGCCTTATAAAATTTGGTAGGCATATTTATCATGAGCAGACGCACAAAATGTCTCAAGAAGCCATGCCCGAAAACACACAGGGAGTCTTCTGTTTTGGTTTAAATTGGCCATTTTAGCGTAATTTACCTCAAACCCTCCAAACAACTAATAAAGCTATAAAAATTCAGCCCCCAAAGCCAGATTAATATAGCTTTATAAAATTTGTTAGGCATATTTATCATGAGCAGACGCACAAAAAAGTCTCAAGAAGCCATGCTAGAAAACACAAAGGAAGTCTGCTGTTTTGGTTTAAATTGTCATTTTACCTTCATTTACTGGGAGCCCTTTAAGACAACTGATCAAACTTTAAAAATTCAACCCCCAAAGACAGATTAATATAGCCTTATAAAATTTGGTAAGCATATTTTTCATGAGCAGACGCACAAAAAAGTCTCAAGAAGCCATGCGCGAAAACATACAGGAAGTCCTCTGTTTTGGTTTAAATTAGCCATTTTAGCTTAATTTACCTGGAACTCTCCGAGACAACTGGTCAAACTTTAAAAATTCAGCCCCCAAAACCAGATTAAACTAGCCTTATAAAATTTGGTAGGCATATTTATCATGAGCAGACGCACAAAAATGTCTCAAGAAGCCATGCCCGAAAACACACAGGGAGTCTTCTGTTTTGGTTTAAATTGGCCATTTTAGCGTAATTTACCTCAAACCCTCCAAACAACTAATAAAGCTATAAAAATTCAGCCCCCAAAGCCAGATTAATATAGCTTTATAAAATTTGTTAGGCATATTTATCATGAGCAGATGCACAAAAAAGTCTCAAGAAGCCATGCTAGAAAACACAAAGGAAGTCTGCTGTTTTGGTTTAAATTGTCATTTTACCTTCATTTACTTGGAGCCCTTTAAGACAACTGATCAAACTTTAAAAATTCAACCCCCAAAGACAGATTAATATAGCCTTATAAAATTTGGTAGGCATATTTATCATGAGCAGACACACAAAAAAGTCTCAAGAAGCCTTGCCGGAAAACACACAGGAAGTCTGCTGTTTTGGTTTAAATTGGCCTTTTACCATCATTTACTTTAAAAATTCAGCCCTCAATGCCAGTTTGATTTAGCCCAGTGAATTTTGGGGTACATGTCTAACATATCATATCATATCACATCACACAAAAAAGTTTCAAGAAGCCATTCCTGAAAATACGATGGAAGCCTGGTCATTTGGATTAAAGTGACAATTTTAGCTTCGTTTTCCAGGAGTGCTCTAATGCAAACGATTACACTTTTAAAAATTCAGCCCTCAAAGTCATTTTAATTTAGCCTTATGAAATTTGGTAAACATGTCCATCATGAGTAGAGGCACAAAAAAGTCTCAAGAAGAAATGCCTGAAAATATACAGGAAGTCTGCTACGTTGGTTGCAAGTGGAAATGTTCAGATCATGTGTCTCCTAATGCTAGAAGAATATTAATGCAATCCTAATTTCTCTCCTTCTCTGTCAAACACTCTATAATTTTGTTGATATCCAAATCTTGCTCGTCGTAGCTTGTTGCCTTAATTATCTTGAGATCAATTTTGTTCACCATCAGTGTTCCACAGAGAATCCTCCATTTAAATCAAGTCAGAATCAAAGTAGGAAGGACAAACCAATCTGGAGCTCTTGCGTGAGAAAAATGGCCATCAATCTCTGCACTGAAAAATAAACAATTCCATTAAGTGTCATATTTCCTCCTCCGTCACCCTGCTTTTATATCATTACAGTCTAAATCTAGTGAGTGAAATTGGAGTGAGCTGTCCACATTTCATTTTGCAGCGGCGTAATGGTGGTCAATAAAGAAATAATCCTCTGCTTTTGCACACCCAGAACATGACGTTTTTACAACTAATACGCAGTGTGATGTTGTAGTCTTTTTAACTCCTTTGGAATTAAATGAGAATCCATGTACTGCGAAAACAGTCAATCTATCCATCTGTTGTGAATGAGTGTGTGTTGCTCCCTCCACTGGTATCTCGCTTGCCAATTAAGGAGCAGAACCACTTTTTT